>NC_060271.1:106964268-107090517 GCF_021613505.1 Equus quagga
CCACTGATGCCAAGAGCATGCCACCCTGATTGTGATCTGAGACTGAGAAACCGCTCTGGAAAAAACACCTTCATGTACTTGTTGCTGTTTCTCGGCATAGTCCCCAACCTCACATGGGGATGTCTTGTCCTAGCACCATACCAGAGTCAGACATAGGTCATCCCACTGCTCTGTAAGACCAACTACATCTGCATGATCAGTTCAGTTTTTAAAAAGTGATCTAAATATCCAAACTTGATCAAATGTTAAAACAGAGTGATAAGCATGTTTGGAATATTAGATAATTTAAAATTTTTTAATTAAAAAAATCCTTACAATAGACATTTAATAAAAGAACTCTTGTGTTTCGGATTTTTGAAAATATGCAAACCAACAACCCAATCTCTATGAATAGTGTTGAAAAACAAACAATACACTGAGAAAAATTTTTGCAGTCTATGTGTAGACTAATATACATTGAGTCTTCATAAGTAAATTTTAAAAAGAATAAACAGACCAGTCAAAAAAGTGGTAAAGGGCATGAGCAGGAAATACACAAAAGAAGAAATGTAATGTCCAATAATCCTGTGAAAATTAAAGTCACTAATCATTAATGCAATGCAAATGAAAACCAAAACGAGATCTCTTTTTATTTTAACCAAGATTGGCAAACATAACATTGGCAAAACTGAGTGTTGGCAAGATGATGAGGAGACAGGGACTTTAATGCACAGATGTGTGGTGGGAGTGTAAGTGGCTATAACCTTCCTTAGAGAGGGTAGTTTGGCAGGATGTAAATAGTAAATATGCAGGTGTCATTAGGGGACAGTGATGTGAGCAATGGAAAGACATCAACAAAAACATTAAAAGGAATGTAATTGCTGTAATTTATAGAGATGGTTCCACAAAGTAGAAACTCCCAGACAGAATATGTTACCCAGATCCCCAGTTGCCCAATGGAAAATACTTTTCTGTATTTTCCACCTGGAGTGAGGATTCTACAAGGACAAGAAGCTCCCAGCCTCCCATTCTCGTGGGACCTTTGTTCTCCCTGGCCACCCCGGGCTGTGTACCCATCTGCTTGCAGGTGTAAGTAACTGTTACAAAACAACTCTAGCACTTGAGTGTTTACCGCCAACATGAGTTGTATGAATTGAAGGTCGGTCTTCAAGTATGCCTTTTTTCCTTGCAAAACCAAGTCTCAGATCTACCTGAAGTTCATACCTGCAGGATCAAAATGTAACATGTGGGGACTGGTCCAGTGGCGCAGCGGTTAAGTGCGCACGTTCCACTTTGGGTGCCCGGGGTTCGCCAGTTCGGATCCCGGTTGCGGACATGGCACTGCTTGGCAAGCCATGCTGTGGTAGGCGTCCCACATATAAAGTAGAGGAAGATGGGCGTGGATGTTAGCTTAGGGCCAGTCTTCCTCAGCAAAAGGAGGAGGATTGGCAGATGTTAGCTCAGGGCGAGTCTTCCTCAAAAAAAAAAAAAAAAAATATATATATATATATAACATGTGCCTATTGTTGGTCCCAGAAATCCCACTTCTAGAACTTACCCTAAAAAGATAATTGCACAACTGCAATAAGATGGATGATGACAGATATTCATTAAAGCATTGTTTCTAGAAATAAAAGTTGGGTCAACCTAACTGTTCATCAGTGGGGACTCAGTAAATTATGATACATCCATATAATGAGATCTTCTACAGGCACTAAAATGTATGTAAACACATTAGTATTTGTACCTCCACGCATGAAATGTTTCTAAAAGAGGCGGGGGAAGTTTCAGAGGATAAAATGGATGATTAGGCAGGTGTAAGAGAGAATTCTTCATGGATATACTTTTAAAATTTTGAACCATATAAATGTACTTATTTAACAAAGTTAAAAAGTAAATGCAGAGAGAGACAGAAACAGAGATGCCTGACAGGACAGCCGTTGTAAGTTACCGCGGTTGTTTTGGGGTAGCAAGGTTTGAGTCAACACTTTACTCCTTTATTCTTCTATATTGTTTGAATTTCTGTGATAAGTATGTGTCATTTTTATAGTTGTAAAATTTTCAAATTACTAGAGAAGATTATATAACCATAATGAAAAAATAGTAAAGCAATTTTCTTTAAAACATTCTTTAAAAATATTTCCAAGACACCCCTTGCACTGTGCACGTTGGCCATGACAAGCCCCACCCATTCCAATTCTATTCCCAGCCCACTCTTGAAAACCTATCCTAGGAGTTTTCATCTCCTTTTTTTTTTCTCCCCAGAGTTGCTGATGGAGTGATCAAAAGCGTATTATGGCAAACACTTCAAGCTCTTAATTTCTGTCATAAACATAATGTAAGTAACATTTTCTAATATATTTGTTTATTTCTTCATGATGACTCTTCTTCTAAAACGCTCAGAGATCTATGTAGAGCTAAAGCTGGAGGTAAGAACAAGAACAAGTAAGAACAAAGTAAGAACAAGAAGAGCAAAACAAAAGGAAGTTACAGAAGATGAGGAAAAGCCATTCATGGCCCTTTCCAATTTCTGTAAGAATCAAATTACTATTCCGTATGAATTAAAAGCTTGGATAAACTTAATGTTTCTTTTTGCCGCAGTACTAATGATTCGTATGATTATTTTTAAATTGGGTGAGAATAAGTTTTCAGGATATGGGTAGTGCAATCCACCATTGGCGTTTGATTTTATTTTGTTTTTATGTCTCTTAAGTCTTTTATTCTATAACAGTCTTCCTCCCTCTACCTTTTTAAATGATTTTTCCATCATTAATTTTTTAGAGCCATGGTTCTCAAACTTGAGCATGCATCAAAATGCCCTGGAGATCTTGTTAAGACACAGTTTGCTGGGCCCCACCCCCAGTTTCTGATTCCATAGGTCTGGGGTAGGGCCTGAAAATTTGCATTTCTAACATTTTCCCAGCTGATACTGAAGCTGCTGGTCCAAGAACCACACTTTGAATACTACTATGTTATAGAAATCATTTCGGCTGATTGCTTCCTGTGTGAAATTTAACTTGTTCTTTCACACGTATTTCCTATAAATCGATATTTATATCCAGAGGCTTGATCATATTCAGGTTCAGTTCTTTAGACAAGAATTCTTCATGTATAGTGCTATACACTTATTGCGTCAACATCATGAGGCATATAATGGCTAGTTGTCCCACTTTTAATAATCTTAAAATAGATTAGCAGGTTCAGGAGGTATTAGTTTGATCCCCTCCATTATCAATTTCTTTGTCAACCTTTTCACTTGATGGTTTTAGCATCCATAGATGATTATTGCCTATATCTAGTATTTCATTAGGGTTAAAAGATGGTGGTTTTCTAATTCTGTTATTCCTTCCATATTTATTAATTGTAATTCTATGGATAAGAATCTCATGGACTCTGCCTACTGTAAAATACAGTAAGATAAATATCTCAGTACTCAGAGTGATGAGTTGGTTTCTTAGGAACCTCCAAGAATGAACAATGAAGGGTTTTTCAGGGGTGTAGGACATCATTGTAAACTTACAGATTTTATATTATCTGATGCATTTCAATCCTTTGCGATCATTTTTCTCTCTGATGAGCAAATTGTCCCATCTTAGGCTGGTGGGAGCTTCTCTAAATTGGCTCCTGGGTTCTTGTGCTATAATAATAGTTTAAAAAAAAATAACTCTAGACCTTTTGAGTTGGTGCCTACACAGAGGCAGTGCTGAGGCAAGGAGACAGACCACCATATGGTCGATTTTGATGCCAGCAGAATGTCTATCATAGTAGTCTAGGATTGCTGAGAAAGAATGCAAGGTCATGGAACTAAATTTCAATACTTAGGAGAAGCTTCCTTTAGTTTTAAGAAAGGCAGTGAAGTTTTTGTTAGTATAAATCAGAAACTTTTATTTTCTATTAATAAAATATAGAGGGCTATTGTTCACAAGATATATAAACCTGTTTTTCATGATGCAAATTGTGCTTTCAAATGCTTACTAAACATGATGCTGAATTGGATTCACGTCTCTGTTGCTTTCCACCATGCTATGGGAGGTATTAAAATTCACCTAAGGGTGCTGCAGGAGGTTTATGAGTAGTTAAAATGATTTTTTAAAAATTCTGTTTACCGTAAGCATTTGTACTTTATCCGTATATAAGCAGACACTTTCCTGTGCACTACATTATAACCTGAATGCAATGTCCATGGTTTACTTATCTTTGTATCTCTTCAATGCCTAACATAGATATTTTTATAAAAAGATGCTCAATAAATATTTATTGAATAACTGCATGAATGAATAAATGAATCAATCAACCTACCTGCCTACCTGATTGTGACAGTATTTCCAGCAGACCCAAACATTATTGTAGCTCAATGCAACGGCACCATTTCTCTGCTTGCAGCAACACATTCTGTACCTTATGCTTTAAAATATTGAAAACCGGGGCTGGCCCCATGGCCAAGTGGTTAAGTTTGTGCACTCCGCTTTGGCGGCACGGGGTTTGGCCAGTTCAGATCCCGGGTGTGGACATGGCACTGCTCGCCGGGCCATGCTGAGGCAGTGTCCCACATAGCATAACCAGAGGCACTCACAACTAGGATATACAGCTATGTACCAGGGGATTTGAAAAGAGGAAAAAAAAAAATTTAAAATATTGAAAACCTCCTATTGATAATCTATGACCTCTACTAAAAAATGGATAATTTTTCAGACAAACTTCCCTCTTTTAACATGGAAACCACTTCTGAACTCTGGTTATCTCATTTTCTTATGCTATGGTAAGCCTTTGTGTATGTGTCTTTTTATTTTATCTATTAACTAAAATGCATGCAAAGGAAAAAAATCTAAATCATATATAAGCTATTCCAATAGTACATCTAAAACGTTTATACTCTCCTTATTTTTAAAGGAACCCTCACGATACTCTCAAAGACTAGAAAGAGCAATCTGACCCAATGCTGCTGCTGAAGATTCACAGCTTTCAGCCTGTGCAGATCATGACTACCTTACATCCAGGGTGGCAATCCTAACCAAGACAAGGAAGGTTAAAGTAGAAAGGGATTAAGACCTTGCTACTCGAAGTGTGGTTCATAGAGATCACCTGGGAGTGCGCTAGAAACGCAGACTCTCAGGCCCATTCCAGATCTACTGATCAGTATCTGCATTTTAACAATATCTCCAGGTGATTCGCGCCACCATTAAATTTTGAGAAGCACTGGACTTAATACCTACTCATTCTGTTCTTTTTTGCCCTATAAGATTGCAAAGTGAGGTAATTAAAGTGACCCATTTAGCATTGTCACGATCGATTTTTATATATTTGATGTATGATTAGAGAAAAAGAACTTCATCTCAAAATGACAAAACTACAGTGACCTCCAAGATAGGAGTGTGTCAGGCTGCAAATCCATCTTCACCTTGTGGATATTAATGTTCCGGTTGTCAAGAAGGAGGTCTCTTCCTTCTCTCATGAGTATCCATTTATAAAGCTCAAAGAGTATCCATTTCTCACATAATGGAAAACTATTGTTCAGTCAGTCTATATAGGAAGGAATTTCTAGTGTGGAAGTTTCCAGAGATGATTCTTAAAGTTAAAGGTCAGGTTTAAAATGCCATGAATACCTCTTCTTGCTGGCTTGTGAGCCAGTAAAAATGAGATTGTACCTCAGCCACAATAACGCAACTTGAGCAATATTTGCTAAAGGCTGTGTTTAGAACCGAAGTTTATTAAAATTCTCCTGTTACACTGACTTGCAAGTTTCTTGTTCTTTGGTGGAAAATAAGGTGATTGCAAGAGGCACTGCAGAATTTGCACTGGGTGTGGCTTTGCAGTGGAGAAAGTGAATGCTGTGTGTCTGAGTGTCCTCTGCCCTCCATGCTCTGTTTCTTACCGTTCCAGTGATTTTTTTACTCTTTCTTTCTTCAATATCCCATCCCTCTTTATTAGTAGGTCCTCTTACCTGCACCTACACCAATATGTTTTTCTGTTTCTTTGGGACACATCAGTACTTCACTTAACTTTGTATTTTTTGTTTGGAAAATAAGTTGCTGTAAATTTCACATGGATTTGCATTAGATCCAAAAAACATATTTAAATAGGCCAATAGACGGGTATCAATGTAAGTCCATTTACTTGGTAATGCCACCAAAATCCAGAAATTATAGAATTTGATGCAAACTCATTCGAGGGATATAATCTGCTCTTATTAAATCACCAACTATTATAAGTGAGGAGACTCAGTGTTTATAATAATTATCGTTTCATAAATGTGTTGCCTAAAAGATAGGATGAAACTTTGCTGGTTTATATTAAAACAATGTATTTTTAAAATTTAATATCTAAGGCCTTTGCACTTTGAAGAGGCCTAAAAAGGGTTCTAACTGCTGGTCATACAAATTATAAAACAGTTGACAGTAATTGATACTAAATAGAAACAAGCTTCTATTACCAGTGCCAATTTTGTGACCTGAAATGAATTTAGGGTTCAACATTTTCTCTTCCTAGAGAGCTATTATAGAAGCAAAGAAAAATTATTTCAGAATGGTCAATTTGACAGGAATACTTAAAGGGACTGACAGCACAGCAGAGACATGAGGCGGGAGCTGATTATTGTGACGCTTCTCCAGAGACTGTCAGTGACCACCTGCAATCACAGGATTCTGCGAGGATGAGCTAATTCGTGCAAAAGGGCTTTGAAAAGTACTGAGCTCTGCAAGGGCCGAGTTGTTGAAGAGGAGCTACATCGTTTTTATCTATTTGCTTGTTTGGAGGGAGGATAAACTGGAAAGCTAAAGTTCTGAAGATAGGGCCTGAGTTGTTTTCTCCTGGGGCCTCAACAAAATGGAATCGCCATTTCTGGAATAACAGTGACTGAAGCTCACTCGGCCTGCCTTCATCCACGCCCCCAGCATAGCCCTCTCATGTCAGGCAGGGAGCATCTGCTTCATTCAGGGTCATTTGGATGATGCAGCAAACTGTAAGGTCTCTACGTATAGAAGGCCAATGGGAGCTTCTCTGAGGTGAGAATGCCTCACAGTGGTGTCCTGCTGTCCCGGGAGGGACTCCGACAGCATTGTGTGGTCCTCTCTCAGGAGGGCTGCTAATCATTCCAGTAGCTCACTGTTGAGGAAATAGAAGTGACACTTATCCCATGTGGCCAAAAGCTTTGGTATCTCTTGATAAGTAGGTGACCATCCATCCCAGCTTACTCAGGACAGTTGTGGTTTGTGCCTGTTGTCCTGGCATAATTGTTAATAGAGCTCCCTTTCACACATCCTGATTTGGATGATAAATAACATGGTGATTCTAGTGTTAAGTGAGTTTTGTTTTCTGTTGTCATTCAAATGTTTTTCCAGTTTCTCAAATCTCCAGTACTTATTCAACCGAATTGTGATTCTTGGGTGGCAAGCGTTATTAGGGGTACTCTGGGTCTAATCTCATTCAGAGTTTTACCTCTTACAGTTTAAATAGGGCCCAATAAAAAGTGAAAGAAATAATTGTATGATACTCTTTTCTCTAAAAAAAACAGTTTTCATATCCAATAATTATAACTTCTTCACTACCATAGCAACATTTTGATTTTTTGCTCTTGGTATGATAAGATTTACAAGTGAAAAATTGCCAATTTAAGCTCTTTTAGAAAAATGAAGGAAAACCATATTTGTTTTTATCTCACAGGCTATGTTTATCATTTAACTAGTAGTTAATGTTCATTATGCTTTGTCATTTTGATGGCTCAGAAAAATAATCAAACATTATCTTACAGTGTATTCACAGAGATGTAAAACCTGAAAATATTCTAATAACTAAGCAAGGAATAATCAAGATCTGTGACTTTGGGTTTGCACGAATTCTGAGTAAGTAGCAATATTTTACTAGCTTATCCAATTGAGATGATTATGAAATGATATAGTTAAAATCTTACTTTAGATGTTGAACATATGCTAAATGTTATATTATTATTATTCAAAAATGAAAATCTCACTTTAACCTTTTAGTCAGTACATTAGTTCACACTTCAACTCCACACCATCCAAGTAGAATTTATTGGATGTCACATTAGTGTGCTTTGCCTCATCGGAGAGGAAAAGAATTATAATATGCATTTCTGCTCTTCATGCACTTGTAATCTAAAGTAAAAGAAACAAAGAATATTGCAAGATGATTGGCAATAAAGTACTAAAGAGAAGGTGCACACGGTTCCCTGGAGGGAGATATTAATGTAGGCTAGAGTGGTTGTAAAAAATTTCATGGAGCTGGTGAGACTAGAAGAGTAAAGTGAAAATTAAAGAGAGGGTTCAGAGACAGTGCTGAGAAAAAGCAAATCATCCCAGACAGGGAGGAACTAAAGGGAAAAGGGGACAAATAATTATTTCTCCCTGAATCTAGAACTGTGCAGCAGGCAAAAACATGTATTAACAAGATACACATTGCAAGGTGGGTGTGTACATAATTGGTATCCTGATGGACCCAGACACAGGTGACTTGACAACACATTTGAAATTTGGTTTAGACTTGAAGTTACACCACAAAAATTCTCATTACCCTCCTCCTCTGTTTGGATTATATAGATGTTAACTAGCTAAGGGACCTTTGGAAGTTGAATTGACTATCAAGTGCACAGTGTAACTGTTGACTTGATTAGTGCCTCACTGCATTAACTGTTAGGAGTATCGTGGCCTCTGAGAGTTATTGAAACTTGCCTAAATGCCTGTCCTCCTCCTGAAAGTAGTTCGTATGTTGGGAGAATGTGATCCACCTGATCTGATTGACATATTTGCAGTTCCAGGAGATGCCTACACTGATTATGTCGCTACAAGATGGTACCGAGCTCCTGAACTTCTTGTGGGAGATACTCAGTATGGCTCTTCAGTAGACGTGTGGGCTACTGGTTGTGTTTTTGCAGAGCTCCTGACAGGCCAGCCACTCTGGCCTGGGAAATCAGATGTGGACCAACTTTATCTGATAATCAGAACACTGGGTATGAATTGCATTTTATTGCTTACAGAGTTGCTAAGTTGTTATGTAATAGCATGTCATTGTAATGAACAAGAGCTTTCTTGCTTCTCCAAAGTGCTATTCAGGTTGATGCCAAAGCCCAACCCTTTTCTCAATCTGTAGAGCCGTAACTCCTCTCAGTGAGGAGTTTTCAGATGCCTTCCGAGTCAAGTCAATTAGCCTTGGAATAAACTGTACATTTACTTTCCGTATTGGGCTAAGACAGTGATAAGGTGTGAGTCAGCTGCATAGAGCTAGCTAAGAGATATTTGATCAAGTGCAATTTCTGACCACATAAAAGAGGGGTTTTCCTCGTTTACTCTAGACCAGATATCAGCAAACTTTTTCTATAAAGGACCAGTTGGTAAATATTTTAGGTTTTGCAAGCTGTACAGTCTCTCTTACAACTCCTCAACTCTGCTCCTTTGTGTAGTACTTAAGAATTTACGAATTACTTTCACACACATCTCCTTCGGTCTTAAGAAAAGCCGATTAAGGACATTATAACAGTTTCATTGTGCCTCTTTTACACATGAGGAAACAAGCTCAGGGAGCTTCCATGACTGGCCTAAAGTCATACAACCAGTTATGTGCAGAATAAGAATGGGACTCAGCCTCTCTTTCATGAGCTTTCATCCTGTGTCAGTCAGCCTCCTCAGCGGTTGTCTACTTCCGCCTTGTTGGAAGGGAATATAACCCAAAAGCTTGGCAGCAGCGTTACTCCAGCAGCATAGATGCAAAGAAAGTGATACATCTACACACAGATGAGGCTTGTTAAGTCCTTCGCACAGCTCTCCATGGCTGCTGGGCAAGGGAACTATTGCCGTCTAATCGGATGCAGTTCCCTGTTTGGTTCTAACCCATTCTTCTGGAGAATTCTGCAGCATGAAAAATGTGGGGTAGAGTAGCACTACAGGCCACACCTTAAGTGCGTATTGTTTGATTGATTTCCTAGAAGGAAATTTACGTTAGGCAGATGATAGACAGATTTAAGTTCAAATCCTGGGTCCATCACTTAATAACCGTGTGACCTTAGACAGGTTGTTAAATCCCTGGGTCTCAGTCTCCTCATCGGTACAGTGGAGATGAAAAATAGCAACTATTGTGAGATGGTTGTGAGCTTACATGAGATCATGTGTGTAAAGGCCTCAGGACCATTTTCTTACCTCCTTTTTTGGTGGAGGCTGAATGGCAGACTAAGCCACATGTGGCCAAGAGAGTTGCATGGGAGAACTGAGCTGTCAAAAAAGGCACGTTTTCGCAGTGACCCACTCCTCCCAAGTCTGGAGGGAATGACCAGGCTCAGTATTTCTTTCACATCTGGACCTCAGAAGTTAACCATTTAAAGACTGTATTCTTTTTACTAAATTTATCATGAGTTAACGTGGTTTGTATTTTACAGGAAAACTAATCCCAAGACATCAATCTATCTTTAAAAGTAACCAATTTTTCCATGGCATCAGTATTCCTGAACCAGAAGACATGGTAAACTGCTCGATTTTAGATGTTTTATTATTTGTGTTGTTACTTTCTTTAAAGGGGTAGTCATTTCTATGTTAATATTGTGCTTTTGGTTCATGTTTTCCTTATGACACACTGACACAGATTGAAGAAACTATATAAAAATGACATAAAATGAACCAGGAAAATACTTTAAAAGTTTACTTCCTCTATCTATTCAAAGATTAACTTAATGTTAAATTTGAAATGAAAGTATATTTAGTTCCATACATAAATACTTTGATCCTTTTACTCAAAACACTTGAGTACCTTTCCCTGAAATAATTTTCTCATAAATAGTACTCACTGTAGTCTTCTTTATTTTGAAAAAAATACATTCTCTATTTTTTTCACCTGTGAAACAAAGCTCAAATCAATAAAAACCATTTCTTCACAACGTATATTTTCACATGGAAGGTCATTCTACAAAATGGTCCTCACTGTGTTCAAATCAAAACTCCAAACCACAGTGATCACCTCTGTGTGCTTGCTGAGGTCTTCACCTTTCTTTGGGAATGTATCAATGACCACTTGACCCCTTACTTTCTGTAGACATTGATTTCCTGTCTTTGTTACCCAGGTTTGGACTGTGATCTTTAAAGCTCGATATGGTCTAGATTCTGCCTATAGAATAAAAGCACTGTCAGGAGAGGCGTGTGTCCACCCTTAGGCTGTGTTGGAGCCAGAGTGGTGGAGGGATGGGGAAAGCCTATAAAGTCAGATCACGATTTAGGGCACATGTGAACAATCGGAGGTTCAGATGGTCCCAACTATCTCTAGACACTCTGCTTATTTTAAATTGATTAATTCATATAATACCTTGATTTATATACTGGATTTCTTTTTTATTATATTTGTTAAAATATTATATTTATTAAAACTTTTAACGAATATAATAAAAGATTAAAAGTTGAATTACAAGGCTAGAGGTTGAATTACAGGAGTATTTATATACAATGTTCAATTTAAAGAATAAAATACAACAGATTCACATGTACCTGCTGCTGAGTTAAGGAAGAATATTGCCATTGTCTTTGAAGCTTCCCCCTCCCCATGTACCCCTCCTCAATCCCATCCTCTGCCTTCATTACTGTTCTGAACTTTGTGTTTATCATTCTATTGCTTTCTGTAGTGCTCTTACACATATAGTTATATATTTTCATTAATACTCAAAGCATCTCTATAAGTAGGCCGGGCACACATGATAGTACTGTTGTAGGATTTCAGAAGGAGACATTTGGAACACACGTTATTAAGCATCAATTTCAAGACATTGTGAAGTTAAGAAAATAACTCCAGTTTTTGTCTTTCAAACCTTTAACTATAGTGTAATATTATATAAAACTATGATTTTTAAAATCTTTAAAAGGAATTATCTAACCTACTAGGAAGTCTTTCTCCAAAGTGTTATTACTAATATATTAAAAATATATGTTACTCTGTTGTTATGTGACATTGAAATTCTTTATTTTGTTTTCTAGGAAACTCTTGAAGAAAAGTTCTCAGATGCTCATCCTCTGGCTTTGAATTTTATGAAGGTACTTAAGAATGAATTATAACCATTATTGACTGCAAATTGTAATGATTGAAGCTAGTAACTCAGGGAGGGGTGGGCAATAGATCAAATAATTCCAAGATAGGATATAGCTATTGAAAATGATAAACAACTGTAAAATAGTTACAGTTAAAGGAACATTAGTGATTTAAGCAGTAATCGTTCTAGCATATCCATTAAAATTAGTAGAATACGAAAGTATAATTAGAGTTTGCTATGATGAATGCTATTACTTGTTTTGCATTCATTAGGAAATTTGACTAAGTCAGTGTATTCGGACTATGGAAATTTATAAGGAGGAACGTACTCCTTAAGTTTGAAGGTCTAGAACGGTACTATCCAATGTGGTAGCCACTAGCTACATGCTACTATTAAGCACTTGAAACATGGCTAATTAGAATTAAGATGGACTAGATTTCTATGAAAATTACTATGAAAAAGACTATAAAATATTTCATTAGTAACTTTTAAAATATTAATTACATGTTGAACTGATAACATTTTACATATATTGGGTTAAATTTTAAATTATTGTTTTAAAAATTAGAAGACCAGGGAAAGTCAGAGCCATGCAGACAGTAGATATAGCCCCTGTACCAGGCCCCAACGAGATAGTCAAACAAAGGACAAATTCTAATAAACAGCAGAAGAAACTCACCTATGACCAGTCTGCCATTTGTGCTTGGCCAACTGAGACCATGCTAGAAGGTTTGACTCTTCCATCCAGTGTGGATACTGAAAATCCTTAGGGAGATAGGGATGAAGATATCAGTAAGGGTATCTATCTTTAATAATCAATGAAGTTCTGTCTATAGCAGTAGTTTCCAAACTTCTCATCAGAATCACCTGGGAGTTGTTTGTTTTGTTTTGTTTTGTTTTTGAGGAAGATTAGTCCTGAGCTAACATCTGTCACCAATCTTTCTCTTTTTGCTGAGGAAGACTGGCCCTGAGCTAACATCTGTGCCCATCTTCCTCTACTTTATATGTGGGATGCCTGCCACAGCATGGCTTGACAAGCGGTGTGCAGTTCTGCATCCGGGATCTGAACCAGCGAACCCCAGGCCACCAAAGCAGAACATGCAAACTTAACTGCTGTGCCACCAGGCTGGCCCCTATGACCTGTGAATTTTTTAAAGATACATTCTAGTATCTAACCTCAGATTTATAGAAGCAGAATCTCTGTGAACAGGACCTTGGAAGTTGTATCTTTAGACATCCCCTTAGGTGTTAATGATAAGCATCCCAGTTTAAAACCCATCTGATCTAGAAGGTGGACCCTAGATGACCCTGAGTCAACTTTGTAGACCAGCCTTTGTACTAGTGCTGGTCACTGCCAAGGTGCTCTTCAGGGTTCTGGATTCCTTCAGTCTGAGTCCTCCTGAGACTGGGAGGCTGACGCCTCTGAGCTCTCAGGCTGCCCTTACCACTGCTCCACTGGACCTCAGCTGCCTTCTGTCTGTCTCGCTGCTCTGACCTGCCTTAACCCGGCACTCTGCAGGCCCTGCCTGAAAGTCCTGTTCCCGAGTCTTATTCTGGACAGGTTGTTCTGAACCGTTCAATTTAGTAAAACCTCAGGGGACGGGGCAGGGAGGGAGGTGTATTTCAAGTACTGCAAGTCCAATCCATTCTCAGGTAGAGGCCAAGGCTTCCTCTGGTTACTCCTCCAACTAACCAGAGAAGAAACTTCCTGGAAGGCAACTCAAGGGCACGAAAACTCCAAGGTATAGGACAAACTCCCTGTCCTCATCTCCAAAGGTGAAGTGCCCTGTGGGCCTGCCCAAGGTTCTGGATGAAGCTAGTTTTTTCACTCAACTACTTGGTTTAGACTTATAATGTTTGACCTCAAACCCAAGAATTCTCTCAGCGCATCAAGGACTGTGCTCTTCCATGGGCCTCTCGCTGTCTTCTAGACTCCTGCCCCATGTTAGATGAAGGGAGGCTTTCTTTCACTAATTGCAATTGAGACATCCCTAATGACAAATAAATACCAGATAGCTACCATAACAGGTGTTATCCCATGGGCCTGGGCCATAATCTAAGCAGAGAACTGCTCAAGTGGGTGAAGTGCTATCCAAGGACAGTGCTAAGGATAGTGGTGGCATGCAGTGCCAATCTATGGCAGATTTTTTTTTCTCTTCATTGGGTTTCAAATGAGACAACGGGCACAGTATTTATTTTTTATTACTCATTTGTCTTCATAGACATATCATCCTATCACTGTATCAGTTTTATCTGGTCATCAGGGGCCAGCCCCATGGCCGAGCGGTTAAGTTCGCACACTCCACTTTGGCAGCCCAGGGTTTTGCCAGTTTGGATCCTGGGCACAGACCTAACACCGCTCATCAAGCCATACCGAGGCGGCATCCCACAGAACAGAAATAGAGGGACCCACAACTGGAATATACAACTATGTACTGGAGGGCTTTGGGGAGAAGAAAAAATAAGATTGGCAACAGATGTTAGCTCAAGGCCAATGTTTAAAGAAAAAAAAAAGATTAGAAATTTACGTTTTAATCTGGTCATCAAGAAGAATATTGTAGACTCTTGGAAATTGTAATAAAGGGCTTTCTGTGAAATCTGAAGTTTCAAGAAAAGGATCCTTACTTGGACTTCGCAGTTCCAATTTCTCATCCACCATCTTAAAAACTTTTCCCAGGTTAGAAGGATTCTGATCAGGGAGCAGCTCTGAGAATTCATCAGCCTCTCGCTGTCTAGAAAGTTATTGATCCAGGCAGTCGAGGACTCAGAAGCCTCAATTCCATCCAGTTCATCCCAGTGCTCTTAAAACTAATCAAGCAGGACATTGTTCCAGCGCAGGCCCCAAGGAGCAGCTCAGCATAAGCAGACTCTTCCTAGAATCTAAAAATGCTCTTCAAAATAAAAACCCATAGGTATTTAATGATAGACTAGGTTTCAATATTTGGAATTGAAATTTGGAAACCCAAACAAGGAGTTGAATGAATTCAAGATATATTTGGAAGTAAAAAAAATATATTTAGTTATGATTTAGGTCTGGGGAGTGAAGTAGAGGAGGGTGGCACAGATGAGCTGTCTGTGTCAGTTACTGGCGCTGGCATAATCAAATGTCAAAATAAAAAACAGAAATTTGTTCTCACAATTCTGGAGACTAGAAGTGTGAAATTAAGGTGTTGGCAGGGCCGTGTTCTCTCTGGAGCTTTTAGGAGAGGATCCTTCCTGGCCTCTTCCAGCTTCTGGTAGCCCGAGGCGTTCTCGGGCTTGTGGCAGCAGAGCTCCTGTCTCTGCCTCTGTCTTCACATGGTATTCTCTCTGTGTGTCTGTCTGCATTATCTTCCCTCTTTTTATAAGGACACCAGTCATATTGGAGTAGGGCCCACCAGTATGACCTCATCTTAACTAATTATATCTGCAAAGATGCTGTTTCCAAATGTGGTCATATTATGAGGTTCTGGGGGTTAGGACTTTGACATATATTTTGGGGGAACACAGTTCAATCCATAAGAATGACCTTAAGACAAAGAAGAGATGTTAAGTAGGCCAATGCATATGTGGGTCTGGAGCTCAAAGAAGAGGTCTGGACCAGAAATATATGTGTGGAAGTCTCTGGTAAACCTTGATAATTGAAGCCATTGAGTATCAGTAAGATTAACTAGAAACTTAGAACAGATGAGAAGAAAGGGGAACCTAGACCAAGCCTTGAAGAATTCTACCCAACCATTGTGGAGAAGAAGGTAAACTAGCAAAGGCTGGTTTGAAAAGGAGTGGCCGGGAGGTAGGAGGAAGGAAAGTGAGGCCTGAGAGAAGCCAAGTGGAGAGTTTCAAGAAGGAGGACGTGGTCAGTAGTGTCTAACACTGTTGAGATGAGATATCAAAATACCTACGGGATTTAAGGATATGGAAGTAGAAGTCAGAGGTGTGAATAGCAAGAACCACTTAAGTGGAACGATAGAGGCAGAAGCCAGAATGAAGTGGTGAAGAAGTGGAGACTACCGCAGTGTGTATTCAAAATAGTCTTTGTGTCCTGGTTGTAGTCCTGACAGCGTTAGGGTTTGAGAAGATGGATTCCCAATAGCAGCTAGATTTAATTATGGCACAGATCATTAATTGTGTGTGTGGGGGGGGGGATGATCTGCTTGGAGCAGGTGGTAGCTGTGGAAGGACAGTTGAGTCTATGCTGAGCAGGGTTGTTTCTTGAAGAACAGGACCCATTGGACACCTCTCTGAAGGGCAGGTGAGATGGCTTAGGGGCAGTCAGTGTTTGTTCCCAGGGATCTGAGAGATCTGAGATCAGCTGGGATTAGGGAGGAACAGACACTACAGGGCAGCCCAGGCAATGCAATTATCTGGACACCTGAATGCCTCAAACAGAGTCTGTTATGTTGATGAACTTTACTTCTCACAATCATAAGGCAAGAAATTTCAGATCTCTTGTGCTGGTGTACTAAGTCTGCTCTAATTCTTTATGTATTGTAATCTGTCTTTCTTTGTGGGAAAAGCCCCATTCTCTGGTCAAAAATTATCAGGGCTTCTTGGAGAAAATCTTTGTGTCAATACTGCACAACTGCTGCTCCCCACTCTCAGAGACAGAGCTAGAGGCTTCTAATAGCCTCTAATATAAAGAGTCATAATGCCCCCTTTTACTTTTTGCCTCTAATTATTCTTATATGAATATATATTCCAATTTTCCCAGATTGGGATATACAGATTGGGACACAGATTGCTGGGCTCCACCCCCAGTGCTTTTGATTCATCAGGTCTGGGGTTGGACCCAGGAATTTGCATCTCTAACGCGTTCCCAGGTAAGCTGAGGTCGCTGGTCCCAGGATCACTTGGAAGAGTCCTACAAACTGTTTGCTTTGACAAGTAATGGAGAGATGTCATTGATGCACATACCTGATCCACTTGAAGCCCCTTTCAGAGTCATTGAATGTTCAGTTTCACCCTCAAAACACTTTGGAGTGGCAAAAGAAAAGCAATCCAGTTATTAACTAGTTCCAAGTACTTGATAATATACAAACTTGAAGATTTTCTAAACTCATATTTGCTCTAACAAGTTATTATTCAGTTTTGGGGCACGGTAACAAGAGGCCCCTCTTTTAATATCTTGTTTGCTTTTCTCTTCTTCCAAAGGAATGTCTGAAGATGAATCCAGATGACAGATTAACCTGTGCCCAACTCCTGGAGATCCCCTACTTTGATTCTTTTCGAGAGGACCAAATTAAAAGAAAAGCACGTAATGCAGGAAGAAACAGAAGACGTCAGCAGGTACCTCAGTTCAAAAGTTAAAGTGATATAAAAATGATTCTTTTTTTCCTTTTTCTACCTTTCAAAGTGAGACTAGGTGGACTCCAAGACCTCTTCTTTGCACTGGTTTAGCTGTATTTGTTTATCTTAATAAATATTGATGATTGATATAATAAAACCATAAAACTATGAAAATATCCAGATTGTTGCAAAAATCTTTTTCTGAATACACTTGAATCAAATTATCGTATGATTTCTTGCTACACTGATTGGCTATCCCATCTGCCAGATCATGTACCCAAAATACAACTTCACACAATACAATTCTGATTACAACAGGACTGAGCTTGACCGGCACTACCGAGGAATCCCACTGCCCCTCCGTAGCCTCCAGACGCACAATAAAGGAAACTTGACCTTCTGTCTTTTCACCCATGTGAAAAGCACCTAAGTCTGCCTTTCCTAGGCTTCTCCTCAAAACCAAGGACAAGCTCTGGCCAGATATTAAGACATGAAACTCAGATAAGTGGGAACCATATCCTATTCTAAAATGTGCCGATATTGCAGAATAATATGATGACTATGACCAACATTGATTCTGCAGTTTATTAGGTGACTACCCTTTACTTGATTTGTGAAAACTTTGAAGTTAAAATATAAGTTCAATGGAAGTAGGTTTGTTTTGGTTTGAGGGTTTTTTTCTCATCTTGTATCCCTGCACCTAAAACCGTGTCTAATACACAGAAGGTACTTAATAAACATTCAAGTAAATAGATGAGTATTGCTTATTAATAAGCCAAGATGATAATTTTCAATTTATCAGACTGACAATCGTCCCATTTTGTGTTTGCTTAATCCTGCACCTTTGATCTACTTTGTGGTCATTTATCTTCTCCTTAGCATGTCTACCATAAAGGAAGAAAGCAGTCCTCTTTTTCAACCTTTTGATAGTTAAAATAGATGTTTGTTGGGAGAGAAAGATCAAATTAATCAATAAGTTGAAATGTTAAGATGATTTCTGTGTATCCAAAATCTCTGGGTATTTCAGTTTTTATTACATAGGCCATTTTACCTTTAACTGTTAAAAATTACATGTTTGCAAGTCAAGCCCAATACAGTATACTTAAATAACCAAAAGATTAGGCTTTGTTCTAAGCCTAAGATAAGGCTAAGGCAGCAATTTGAAATACAGTGTGGATCATGTGTAAAAACTCTGTCCCCTTAACAACATCTCACCAGCTTCTCTGACTTTGGCTGGAGGAGTGAACAGCAGCCCCGTTCCACCCTGCCTCTTGGTCCCCCAGTCCCTTTCCACCACACTCTCCTAGAGGTCCGTGGGGGTGCTGCTCTCCCAGTAAGTCTCCAGTTCGTGGCTTCCCACTCTTTCCTTAATACTTTGCAGCCCAGCTGATACAGATCAGGGATTTCACAGAAGGGCTTCCCAAAGACCCAAGACAGCAGAAGGAAAAGAAACACAAGAGCAACATGCACCTAGATAATCTCATTTCCAAAGATTATGTCATGTTATCTGTCCTTAGTCAACTGCGTCCTGTCCACCTCTGTGTGGTGCCCCACCAGGGCACCCCCACAAGACCATGCCTGAACACTTTCCTCCAGCAGGTGAAGTCCCCGGAGAGGAAGGCCGAGAGGAGGACAGGGATGTCTTTCAAGTTCTGATTTTCTTTCCGAGCACACACCTCTTTTCTAGACATTCTACCATATGAGAAAATAAACTAAAAATTCAGAAAGATCTTTTCATTCAGAGTGGTTTCCCTTTGTGAGTCCAAATTTCTACCTAGATCTCTGCTTCTAGATCTCTGAGTGGATGACCAACAATTTCCTTAAGACTAAATACTGTTTAAAATTGATAGTATAGAGGTTTTCAATCTTTGCCGTTCTGCCAATATCCTAAGATTAATACCTAAGAATTTGAGATGGGTAGAATGAATATAAACTCTTGGAATTATTGTTTAATAGCTGGTGGGCATCTTTTAAACACTACCTACTCAGAAATGAGTGTATTAAGATAATTCATAGTACATCTATGAGAATTTGAGAATAAGTAATAGAAGCTAATTTTTAAGTATCAGAGGATCACAACTTTTTGGTAAGGTAACCCTGCTTAATTTTAAAATTGATGTCTTTTGACATCTTTGTACCATCTACATCCTTTTTGTTTTACCTCCTTTAAATCAAACTGTACAAATAGGAATTGTTTTCAATTTACTTTCTTATTTTTGTCTTGTTCTACTATTAGAATCAACTGTTGCCTCTCATACCAGGAAGCCACATCTCCCCCACACCTGATGGAAGAAAACAAGTCCTCCAGTTAAAATTTGATCATCTTCCAAACATTTAGGAAAATGTTCTTTCAAGTGGAAAGTAATTTAATATGTACACATTTTTGTACAAGAGAGATAGGAATTCTCAGGGTTTCAAATGCAAATGAGCCATATGAAAATTAAGATGCCTTCTAGAATTGTTTTGCTCTGATCATTACTGATTCCTCTGCCCGTGCTTTTTATATGCCAACTTTATCTTTTAGAACATTTTCTTTAAATGTTATAAAGTCTCAAACTGTACATATGGAGGAGACATTTTCAATTTCATCAGAGCAGCCCCTCTTGAGGCAATTTATATTGAGAATTTGTGGGCTTATACTTTGATTTATGAAAAAGATTTGCATATATCATCTTGCTACAGCTGACCACATAATGTTGTAGAACAATATCTGATAGCTTGCCTAGCTATTGTTTGCGTAAGGAATGACGTTATGTTTCTGCATTTTAATTCACTCTTACTGTAACCAGGTCTGTTGAGCAGTGCTGGTATTGTATTCCATGTTTTTATATTGGTGTGGGAAGGGAATCTTGAAATGTTGTCTAGATTTATCCCTTGATTCTAGGGCAGACTCTACTTTCTCTGTCTCATGAGACATTGACGATTCTATTTTTAAAGCTAGCTGGAAAAATTCCATACATTTGCATAGCAAATAGTGAGTGAACTATAAGAAATCACCATCCTCATGACGTAATGCCCTAGGATAATTGACTGCTGACTCTAATGCTGTTTTCTATTACATCATGGTTCTTTATCTCCCTTTTCCCCTCCTGGCAAAATCATCTCAGTACCTAAACCTGTCCTCCTGGGTGTGTTTTCCAAATTGTTCATCGTCAACACTCTCTTCTAAACATTTGCATCCATAGCCTCTATAAACTTGTGCAGCCCTAAACTTGTGCATCATGATCAGGTCAGGTTTGTAAACACTTCTGAGAGCAGGAAGATTATCTTTCAGTTAACTTCATTTTGTGCCTCTTACCAAAAAAAGAAGCAAACAAAACACCTTAGTAGGTGAGCCGAATTTACATTGGGCTATTTTCCAAGTAAAGTTGACATACACACATACATATATACATATGTATAAATATGTATTTATAATGATAAGCTTTGAAGCATCATAGTAGATGCCTTTTATCCCAGACATCTAAGAATGATGCAGAATGTCTGAAAGTACTTTTAGTTTGCTAACAGGGAACTTGTGTAAAATAATAGCACGGGGGCTGTCTATCACTGTCTGGCATAAAGGCACAAAATAATGATGTTCCTGTTAATAAATATTAAGATTTTTTCATTAACTCTTTTCTGCTCCTGGGTCTGGCATTCTCACCTAAATGTTGTCAAATTTTGCAAATATGCATAATTCCAGAAATTCTTTGTATCTAGCACCAGGACACCAAACATAAATTGTTATAAGAAAACACGGTAACACCTTATGCCCATCTCTGAAAGTCTATTGGACTTACAAACATGGCTGTGTAAACTTGCAGAGAATCGCATTTAGTTACTTGGGAGCATCTCTTTACTAAGGAATTACGACATCTACACAGCAGATCCTTACTCACTGGAAGGACATTTTAAGTGGGCTTATTTTGCCATTTAACATTCTTGGGGTGAATATAAGCTGCTAGGGTCTTTTTATTTTCATCTTATTATCAAGAATATCCCTCTTCAGAATTGTATATTTCTTGCATTTTTGATAAGATGATACCACAGGTGCAAGGAAAATGAGAAGCAAAAGATAAAAGGCAACTTTTAGATTTCTTTTTAGCTTTCATAGTGTTTTTATCACTTAAGGCTTCTTATTGCCAAACCACTCATGCTGCCCCAGCTCTCCAAAATTATATATTATGTATATAATACACACACACATGCAGAAATTAAGATGACAGCCCAAGACTCCATTATCCATTTTGTAAATGTGCTTCAAACAACGATGGAGTTTTTGGCAGCGTGACTCTCTTCCCTTATTTTTGCTTACATTTAAGAATCAATTCAAACCAGCATTTCTCTCTCAATTTTTTCCCTTAAATCCACCAGTTAGGTATCACCGGGGAGGGGAGAGGAGAAGGCATCTAATGCTTAGAAAAGTGTTCTGCTGCCATATTACCACAAAGGAAAAGAATCTTCTGATGACATTGGCATACTTAACTTTCCCTTGGGGACCCAGGCCATGGAGTGCTGCCGCCTCAATCACTCAGGCGCACAGATCTCAAACCGCAACTCTTTTCTCTTTCGAGTGCATAGTTCCCACCTCTGTACTGCAGATCCCCTTGCGTTTCTCAGCCACGTGGAAGACAGTTGCACTTCAGTGTCTAGGACCCACGTTATGTAATGACTTTTGTAAAACTTAGCAAATAGTCTTGACCCAGGCTCTCGACAGAAGCCCACGTGATTCTGTAACCATGTGTCTCCCCTAGTTTCTGGCTTGCCTGGGACTGGTCTCACCAGCTCTGGCTTTCAAGCTTCTACATTTACTCATACAGCTCTTTCCTGATGCTGTCCGAATACTGCGCCGTCACAGTGAGGGACGCCGCCTGAATACTCCCTTCTCTCCACCTCGAGTGACCTCGTCGCGCTCTGGTTTCCCAGACTTTCTACACACACCTACAGGAGAATCTCCAAGCAGTTCTCTTTATTTTGCAGAGCACTTTACAGAGAATTAAAAATGCAGACTTGACTTCTTGGTGCTCCTGCTGCTTCTTCAGGGAAGAAGGAAATACCCCACAGAAAAGGACATTTCATTAGACCCATATCGGACCTGTTTGCTTGGACTCTGATTTCTCTGTTTCAGTCCTGCTGATACTTAACTGTAATTGTTCCAATTTGCCCCAATAACAAAACCCTTGTAGGGGGTCACTCTTTGAAGCTTATTTTAACTAGACTGAATCATTAAAAAGTTGTGTTCAAGAGGCTTTTGAATGCTTTGGATTAGGGAGATGATTGAGTAAAGGGTAAAAACAAAGCTCTCAGGCAGGGGATGAGAGGTATGCAGAGAACATCTCCCCTCTTCTAGGTTAGTCATATCACTGTTCTTCATTGCTCGTGCAGATTTCCTAAACTACAAGGCATAAGAAAATGAATACATTATTTTGACAAATTTTTCAATTCTGAAAATGTTTTATGGTTCTTTAGCTTACTTGCCATAGAATTACAATTTTTCAAAAAGATGGCACTTTCTTAGTCATTTGTCACCACCAATGATTTCCAATTCTGGTTTTAGAATAACTTGAATGGCACAGAATTATTTAAAAAAAGTTTTTTTTAATTAAAACATACTACCAGAAGAGGAATGATCCTAAAATACGAAAAACAGTAAAATCTTGAAAAAACCGGAGAGTCAGTGTAAGGTATTAGCTGAATCACATGTATACAGATTTTTAATGCATATAGTTAAGACATAGAGATAAAATGCCACTCATAAGCTAAAGTAACGTTCTGGGCATGTGTGTGTATGTTTGTTTTCTATTAAAATCACTAACTCAACAAGGCTTGCAATTCTCTGTGTAGCCTTGTTACAACGTGTAATTTTCTCTGCCTTCATTTTCTCATTTGTAAAATAAGACAGTAGATAAGCTAGATGATTTCTAAGGCTCCCCCTCAGCTCTAAACTTGCGTGATTCTCTGTAGTACATGGTGTTTGTGTCCTGGACATAACTCCCACTAGAAGATGCTTTCTCAGATTGATTAACAATACCAAGATGAATTTTGGTGGTTATGATCTAGCCAGGAGCCTGGAGATCTCTGTCTCTCGTTTTCTCTCTCTCTTCTTCCTTGCTTTCACATGGACACAAGCACACACAACTACCCCCTGCTAGTTGTATCAAGTCAATAATAGTTTACAGACAACCACCTAACAGAGGTTAAATTTTATAAACGAAAGTAGATTTTAAAGCTAATTATCACTAGAGTTTTAATTAATGTAAATAAAACAGGTGTGCTTTCAAAATGCAAAGTAATATGTAATCATTCTTTGACGCTTTAATCTAACTCTAATTAACTTGGAAATGACACATATGCTGTGAAATACTAATTTAAGATATCCATTAAGGCAAAGAACATTCAGTACATTTCTAACTTCAATAAAACTTTTAGCAGTTTCAGTAAATGATAACTTAATGGAATTCTACAAATATATCTGAATTGTACACTTTTTATATTTCAGCAGCAGGGAGTCAGGCCCAGTTAACCTTATATTTAATTCATAATTTACTTAAACTGAGAATTGGTTATCCTACTTAACAGGCATATAAACGACTTGTATTTCTAAAGTTAAACTTTTTCTTTTCTGTTGTGAACACTAGTCACTGACCACCTCCCTAAATATTGTCACATTGAAGATGCCGTGTCTACTTAGGATTTTAGAACATGTCTGTATAGAAGCAGGTCTATTTAAAATCACGTGAAATTACAGCTATATTTTGATTAGCATTTGATAATTAGCATACTGGCAATTTATACTAGAAACAATTCACTACATAGCGATTTTAGTTGTATTATGTTAAATATACATAATATTTTTTAAATTTAGCTTAGGATATTTAGAAAACCTAAGTATGGGATTAAATACTCTGGTGACTTTATATTTGTGCGTATAACTTAATGTTCTTAGCTTATTTTAATAAAAATAAGAAATATTTTCGTCTCCTAATTTCTGTTCAACTCGGCTATTAGTTCATTATCCATTACTTTGTGTTTAAGTGAGACAAACTGTCATCTTCATATATAACTTCCAGAACTTGTTATTTCATTTCCTATCAGTTGGGACATCTGAACAGCTGACATGGCAAACTATTCTTTTTTGTGCCTTGGGTTGGCAATTTTTACAAATGGAAAAACCAACAAAATCTTTTTCAGCTTGACTGGCTAGCAGTTTATCCCTGAGAATATCTTTACAACTTTGAGGCTGTAAGATTCCTTTTCTTTCAATTCATCAAAATATTTCTCTGCCCTTTATAATACTTAAACTCCAGGCTATCACAATAGAGTCTGTTGTAGGTTTAAAAAGGTAAAAAGGCTCAAGACCAGACTTAGACTAATGATAGAAAGAGAAAAACAATAAGTAAAATAACGAATGAGGGAAAAACAGTAAGTAAAATAATGAGTGAGGTCACTTTAAATATGCTTCAGTTCTTTTATTTTCTTTTGAGCTAACCTTTCTGCTTTTGTAATTTTTAAGATTTTTTTTAATTGTTTTTATTTTTCTTTCTTCTCCCCAAAGCCCCCCAGTACAGAGTTTTGTATTTTCAGTTGTGGGTCCTTCTAGCTGTGGCATGTGGGACGCCGCCTCAGTGTGGCCTGATGAGCGGTGCCATGTCCGCGCCCAGGATCTGAACCAGCGAAACCCTGGGCCGCCAAAGCAGAGCGTGTGAGCTTAACCACTCGGCCACGGGGCCAGCCCCTGCTTTCATAATTTTTAATGGTGCTTATGTTTGAAAGAGTATAGTTGATTATTTCTACTGGTGAGTGACTGCTACAGTTTCCTCCATCCTGCATCACTTTTACAATGACACTTTGCCACTCCTCTTATCGAGAGGTGAAGTCTCCCTCCCTCCTCGCCCAGTGTCCTGTGGCTTCCTCAGATGCAGCAGAGGTGCGACTGTGCCATTTCTGGACGTGGCTCTTGAAAGTCCTGGCTGCTTCTGCTTTCTCTCTCTGGGGGAGCCAGCCACCATGCTGTAAAGAAGCTTGGACTAGACTACTAGATGATAAGATACCACTTGGAGAGAAAGAGGCTGCTGGAGGAGCACCAAGGGGCCAGTCATGTGTGTAACACCTTCTTGGACCTTCCAACTCAGTGCAGCCACCAGCTGAATGTTGCCAAATGAGTGTCCCCTGCCAGCATCAAGTAGAACAGGATAACTGCCCAGCTGAGCACAATCAACTCACAAAATTCTGAGAAATAATAAAGCGTTTTCAGCCACTGCATTTTGGGATGATTTGTTATGCAGCAGGAGATAGCTGAAACAGAGTATGTTTTTAAATTGCATACCATTAGAGTTGAGCAGCATATTCTCAAACTATATGCATATTTAAAGTAAGGCGTAGGGTCTGATGTTATTTAACCTAGAACTGAAAATACACACTAGGGAATCTGAACATCATTCTTCCCTGCTACCCATTGGCCTCTGTCCTTGGATCTCATTTATCTTAGTCAAGGCTGCTATACTTCCAAGAGGGAAATCATTTTCTAATAAAACACATGTAACCACCCTGTGAGGGAAGTCTAAAGCACCACAGCGAAGAAATGGTCTAGACCTTGTATCTTACCAACTATATGAACCCATTCTTGCTAGAAATTACGTGATTACTTCACAGTAACCTAGGAAGAAATTTCCTTCTTTTTGTAAGAAAAATATTCACAACAGTGTTAAATAACTGGATAGGTGCCAGGCCATTAGTTTTCTACCTTTTGCCCAAAAAACAGTCAGTTTGGGTCTTGATGGGTGTTTTTTAACCAGTGCTCCTCACTCATCCTCCCGTTCACCAAACCTCAGCTAGTGATCATCTCCTGTGCTCTTAGAGAAAAGACTAATCTAATCACGCTAAATGAGCTTCTTCTCACAACCAAAGGGTCTCTAGCCCTTTTGAGAATTCAGGACAACTGGTGCCATTGTCTTTTCACACTTTCCCTCTTTCTCTGTCAACTGGAAAGACACACCAGGGGTCAGATTTTGGCTTTGCCACTTACAGGTTATGATCTTTGATCATCAGTGTCTTCAACTCTAGGATGAGAATAATGACACCTACCTAAAATGAGAATTTTAACACCTGAGGTTGTTAAAAGTATTAAATAAAACAATTATGTTAATATGCTTTCTAACATAAAGAGCTGTATAAGTATTATTTTTATTACCCTCTAGAACTTTTTTAATATATTGACTTCTACAGTTAATAGATGATCCCTTGAAAGAAAGCCATAGAATTTTTTAAATATAGTAGTTGCCATGTTTGCTCCCAAAGAAGTGTGAGACCTCATCCTACTCAACTGGTCATATCTTCCATTTGGTGGCTTTTGCATTTTCATCATGAAAAGGCTCTTAGCTTCCAGCAAACAAAAATGTCCAGTTTTTTTGGAGCCAGCCCTGTAGCCTAGTGTTTAAGTACACACACTCTACTTCAGCAGCCCAAGTTCATAGGTTTGGACCCTGGGCGTGGACCTACACCATTTGTCAGTGGCCATGCTGTGGCAGTGACCCACGTACAAAAATAGAGGAAGACTCACATGGATGTTGGCTCAGGGTGAATCTTCCTCAAGCAAAAAAGAAGAAGATTGGCAACAGGAGAATCTTCCTCAGCAAAACAAAAGTTCAGTTTTTCTTATATCAATTTAGTACATTGGCACTATTTAAAACATTTGCTTATTGTCTAGCAAACGCTATCAAGTACTAGGCAGAAACAGAAGAAAATGAACCCTCAATGGAATATGTAGCCACCAAGAAGAAATACCCTAATGGGGTTAACCAGAAAGGCACAAATTTAAAACCTCACCAGAAAACTTAAAGAAGATACCAACACCAAGATCATGGAATAATCTGACCATGACTCCAAGACATTTTCTGAGGGATTGGAATCTTCACAGATAAAAGAGTTGGCTGGGGAGATACAACTAAATTTTGAAGAAAAAGCATTTTAGATATGGGAATATACACACACAAAATTTAATATTATGTTCGTGAAACAGTCCAGGGTGATTAGCTATAGAAAATTAAACTAGAGAAAAAAGAAGAGATCTAGGCTAGAGACGCAAGTCCTAATTTTTTAAAAAAAATTTTTTTTGAGGTAAAATTGATATATGACATTATATAAGTTTCAGGTATACAACATTATAATTCAATATCTGCATGCACTACAAAGTGATTACCACCAAAAGTCTAGTTACCTTCCGTCACTATACAATTGACCCCCTTCACCCATTTTTCCCAACCCCCAACCCCCTTCTTCTCTGGTAACCACCAATCTGTTCTCTGTATCTATGAGTTTGGTTTTCATTTGTTTGTTTGTTTAGATTCCACAGATGAGTGAAATCACACGATATTTGTCTTTCCTCCTCTGACTTATTTCACTTAGCATAATACCCTCAAGATCCATCCATGTTGTCACAAATAGCAAGATTTCATTTTTTTTAATGGCTGAGTAGTATTCTGTTGTATATATATATACCACATCTTCTGTATCCATTCATCCATTGATGAATACTTTGGTTGTTTCTATATCTTGGCTATTGTAAATAATGCTGTGATGAACATAGAGGTGCATATATCTTTTCAAATTAATATTTTTGTATTCTTCGAAAAAATACCCAGAAGTAGAAAACTGAATCATATGGTAGTTCTATTCTTAAATTTTTGAGGAATCTCCATACTGTTTTCCATAGTGGCTGCACCAATTTACATTCCCACCAGCAATGTACAAGGGTTCCCTTTTATCCACATCAACTCCAATACTTGTTATTTCCTGTCTTTTTTATAATAGCCCTTCTAACAGGTATGAGGTGATACCTCATTTTGGTTTTGATTTGCATATCCCTAAAAATTAGTGATGTTGAATCTTTTCATGTGCCTATTGGCCATCTGTCTGTCTTCTTTGGAAAAATGTCTGTTCACACAAGTCTTAATCTGTGTGTTTTGGCAACTGAAATCATATGAACAATTTTTATTCCTGAGACAGGAAGTGCTGCAAGTGAGAAGAAAAGTCTGTCCTAATCTTTGAGAAACACTTGCAGTGAGAGAAAAAAGGAAAGGAGAATTGTCAGAAGTGCTAGCTAGAGGAAGAATTGGTATTTGTCACTTGCCATGCAACAGTCCCCGTCTCAAGATCTCCTTTCCACCATTCCTTCCTTCTTTCCTAGTTATCCTCCTCTCTAGCTGCACATATCCTTTCTTGGATTTGAATCCCTAGCCTATGTCATTAGTTTCTTCCTTCACCAAATACTCATCACTCCACTCTCTGCTCTGACGGAGACCTGCTTCATTATCCAATTTCCTTCCTCCTAGATTTGCTAATCTCCTCCTACTACCCGCAATTTTCAGGTCAGAGAAAATCATCCTGTATTTAATCTTGTCTAATATAAGAACCCCCTGTAAAACACCAGCACTATCTTATATAAACTAAATTTGAAAATACTCTTAGATTGAATTTTAATAAATCCCTAAAATATATTTGTTTTAGAGATTGACATCTCTTTGGATGTTGTACACTGTGTTATTCCTTAAATGTAATGCCATTTGGAAAAAAAATCCCTCACCAAAATTGACTCCATCAAATGTTCCCTCTAAATCATGGATTCTTAGCTATTAATTGGCTTCAAGGGATCCATTGGAAGTCACCTCTTCCACTTTCAAATCCAGAATCCAAATGCAACCCAGACTCCAGGGCTACTGGGGCTACTACTATTGCCCCAAACTCCAGAGAGCTCTGTTGGGTTAACACCTGGACAGCTCACAGTTCTTCCAACGTAGAACAAAGGCCCTCTTCCCCTTGCTCTACCACTCACCAGCTTGCCTTTCCCTGTATCCTGAGCCCTTTATGACTTGAAATAGAGCAAGACCATGACTAATTCTGCCCCACAGGTTCACTGGCTTAGAAGTGATAAAAATCCCTTCCTCCTTCTGTCTTAGATATTTAACATTTAGAAATTCATCTGAGTTCCAAAGTAATCCTACTTAGAAGCTATTAGGGAGATAAAGTACCAGTTAGAATTTTTATGTGAGTTTGTTTAAAGGAATAGCTTTCCTAAGAACTGTTTGTGATCAGTATGCTGAGGAAATGGAGGTGTGGGCTGGGGTTGGGGGGGAATTGCTGGGTGGCTGGAGGGCAACATGAGAGCATTGGGTCTTTCTTTAGGGATTGAGAGTGGAAGGCACCACAAGGGGTGAGAAAGGGAGGCGGAACTATGCCTACAGCAAACCATGTCTACTTTGAAAATGTACCAGTGCCATCCACGGCCATCATTTCTTACCAAGAACATGCATCAAAGCAGGGTGGGGAAGTAGAAATACCTTGGCTGGGTCCTAGAGCCAACTCTGCTACTGACTGCACTGTCTTGAGTATGTTCCCTTTCCTCTCGAGCCCCTCAATCTCAAACTCAATGTTTTCAAGGATCCTTCCAGCTAAGATATTTTGTGAAATGACATAAACAGCTGTCATCTATCTCTTGTCCTTTTCCTGTGAACACTCCCACCCTCCTTTTGTGAAGTCTGACACAGATGGAATGGAGAGATGAGGACAGAGAATGGGCCTAGCTAGGGATCATGCTCTATGTCCTTCACAAGGAAGGAACTAGTCCTGTGTCCTTCCACCTTCTTGATCTGCTCTGAGATCTCCTTTCTCCATCTTGTCTGCTGCAGAGAGCTGACTCCATGGTGGCAAATGCAAAATCCCTGGGGTGCTGTTGCTTTGCAAGAGTCTAGCTTTCATTTTGTAAGAAAACCAAAGATATATATACGAAGTATTGGATGGTTTATGATATTCAGTACTGGGCTTGGTTTTTGTTTTGTTATTGCTGTTATTTTGTTTTGTTTTACCTTCATAAGCACTTTAAACTCCCTGTTGCCACAGATGATGGCATACCATAAATAGATGAGCTGAACGCCACTCTGAAGAGGAAGAATACCATTCTTGACCAATAAGTGAACAACATGCCCTTTAATCAATAACATCGACAAAGAAGAATACACATAGCTGAGAGGATAGCTATTAAGTACAATTGAAATTGAAACTTCAATTTTCAAATTGCACAATTCTTAAGGATTAAAGTAAACGCTTGGCCAGGATCCCAAGAATACAACATCTAGCAACACTGCCAGGAGATTTTCCAGCACTCTCAGTCTGTAAAATCCCAGAACATTATTTACAGTGTTTTTATTTTATCTCAACTTGCTAACCACCAGTTACCTTATCTTGCACAAATTTACGAAGTGTTTTTTGTTGGGTTTTTTTGTTTCACTTTCAGAATTTCTAAACCTGTAAGGGAGCAATAATGGCCAATGCAGTTGAATATTTTGGCAAATTTGACAGGATCAAAGCTAGAGAGAAGCATTAAATAATGATAGATATCTCAATCCTTATGTAGTAAAAACAAAAGAAATATTTTAAATTGATATTCTAAATATAAAGTAGCTATCATGTTGGAGGCAAATTATGACTTTTTCAATTCATCCTTAATTTCACTAATTTATGCATATATTATGTATTTACATATATGTATTATTACCTCTTTTCTGATGGTCTTTATGTTCTCGGTAGATTAAGTGGTCCAAGGGGACTACATTAAGCCCTTATCAGATGTCAGGCATGGTACTGGATGCTTTAAATCTACTTTCTCATAAACTCTCCCAAACACCATAGGAAGCAGGTATTGTTAGCTGCAATTTACAAGTAAGAAATCTCAGGTTCAGAAAGGTAGCCAGGAAGTTGGAGAGCTGGCTTTAAAAATTTCAGAAAACTTGCACCAAACTTATCACTTATTTTTGCATTTAAAGGTGATAAGCCTTAATTGTCTGCATCCAAGTCCCTTGCTTTGGGGCATTTTCAGTTTTTACTAAATTCTTACATCCTGACATGTGTAATTTCTCTAAGGTCAACCTTAATTAAAATAATTATGTAGAAATGTCGTGTCCTGAGCTAAATGGCTAGCCCCAAACTATAACAAGGTGTTTGGTCTCTCTGCATGTACATCTCATCACATGGTAATTGAAGCTGTCTGCATATTCCTTTTCTGTATGTATATGCAAGTCCTGGCTCTAACCGAAGTGACGGTGTTGAAATGATCATGAAATGTGAACAACTACCTGAATGCTACATAAAAAGATAGAATTTAAATCAGGGAGTCCTTTGTGAGATCATACCCAGCTTCTAATTTTAAAGATAAGAAAATCAAGGCCTTGAAAAAGTTAAAGGACTCAAAGAAGTGTTAAACGTGGATTAACTAAGTGGTCAAAACCATATTTGCTTTTTTAACTATTTGTATCTCTTCCTTGCCTTATTTGATAATGAATTTTGAGGCAGCTTCTGTGTATAATAAATGAAATAAAATGAGAAGTTAACTTCCAAAACAAGGATGATGGAAAGATTCTAAAATTATATAGTGATGACACTTGTACAATCTGTAAATATACTAATACCCATCAAATTGTATACTTTAAAAGGGTGAATTCTATGGTATATGAATTACATTCCAATAAAATTTATTTTTTTAAAAATAGCAAGGCTAAGTGATGTCAACATCATGGTGGAGTGAGCTCTTCCCTTAGACTTTCCCCGTTAAGATACAATGAAAAGGACGTTCATAAACCAACAAAGGACATTCACATGACAGAAAAGACATCTGAGAGATCCATGCACCCATACATCTGAAGGTGGAGTTGCTGGATACCCTGGAGGAAGTGGAAGGAGGTAAGGGAATCTCCTGTCCCTCCCGAATGGCAGTGGCCCTGAGCACGGGATCCTGCATGGCTCCAAGAGGAGAGGGGTGAGAGGCAGCCCTCCATGGGAACACCTTCACTCTCCAAGTTCCCACATAGACTGTGGGAAAGTCCCACACAGAGGTGGCTAAGCTATTTCAGGGGTGTCTTCATTAAGCCAGCACACCAGGAGAGGAGATAGTGAGAGCAGAACAAGAATGCCTCAAGGATCATGCACATGAAAGAAAGCACCCCTGCCCCAACACAGGGCTCTAGCTCAGCAGGTTGGCCAGAGCCTCCATGCAAATGATAGAAAAGCAGCAGCTGTGAGACAGCAAGCTGTGGCTTGAGGTGGGCTCAGAATACGCAGCTCTTGACCCCCACCCAGTGGCAGCAGGTGGAAGCTACGACCAGATACTATTACTATGCGGAGGCACAAATCCATGCCATCAAACAATATGAAGAAATATATTAATACTCCAGACCAGAAGGAAAATGACAAGCACCCAGAAATCAATCCTGAAAGCACAGAAAATTATAATCTAAATGACAGAGTATTCAAAATAGTTATCATAGAAAAACTCAACAAGTTACAAGAAAATACAGATAGACGGTTTAGTGAAATTAGGAACAAAATTAATGAACAGAGGGAATTCCTCACAAAAGAGATTGAAACTATAAAGAAAACCAATCAGAAATGTTGGAGATGAAAAACACAATGGATAAAATAAAGAAAAATCTGGTGTCCCTGAATAATATAGATGGTATTATAGAGGAGAGAAATGGCAATCTGGAGGACAGAAATATAGAAATTCTTCAGATGGAGGAGGAGCGAGAATTAAGACTAAAAAGAAATGGAGAAATTCTCTGAGAAATGTCTGACTTAATTAGGAAATGCAACATTAGGATTATAGGTATTCAAGAGGGAGAAGAGAAGGAGAATGGAGCAGAAAGCTTGTTCAAAGAAATAATAGCTGAGAACTTCCCAAACTGGGGACAGAGCTGGAAATACAAGTGAAAGAAGCCAATAGAACACCTATTTATATCAATGTAAAAAGACCTACTGCAAGGCATATAGTAGTAAAGCTGGCAAAAGTCAAGGACAAAGAAAAAATATTAAGGGCAGCAAGGCGAAAGAAAATAACTTACAAAGGAACCCTTATCAGACTTTCAGCAGATTTTTCAGAAGAAACCTTACAGGCTAGGAGAGGGTGGAATGATATATTCAAAATTCTGAAAGACAAAAACTTTCAGCCAAGAATACTCTATCCAGTGAAAATATACTTCAGATACAATGTAGAAATAAAAACTTTTCCAGATAAACAAAAGCTAAGGGAGATCATTGCCACAAGATCCCCCCCACACACACACAAACACACACACATGCACACAAGAAATGCTCAAGAAGGTTCTCATACCTGGGGGGAGAAAACACAAGAAAGGAGTTATAAAGTCTTGAGCAAGGAGATAAATAGGTAGACAAAATCAGAAGATTGCAGCACAGTATCAAAACAGATTAGCAAACAATTATAACATTAAAGATAAAGGGAAGGAAAACATCAAAAATAAATATAATCTCATCATTTTAACCACAAACTCACAATGGAATAAGTTGTGACAATAATTACTTAGAAGGGGAAGAGGAGGGGATGGAATTGGCTTAATCTAAGGAAATACAAGGCTATCAGAAAATGGACTCTCTCATCTGCAAGATTTTTTTCTACAAACCTTATGGTAACCACTAAAGGAACAATCAGAACAGAGACACCAATGATAAATAAAGAGAAAACTAAGAAAACCATCATAGAGAACTACCAAACAGAATTGGTAGTCTGAAATACACAGGACGAGAAATAAGGGAAATGTAGAAGAACCAGAAAATGAGTGACAAAATGGCAGCATTAAGCCCACATATTTCAATAATCACTCTAAATGTAAATGAATGGAATTCTCCAATCAGAAGACACAGAGTGGCTGGATGGATTAAAAAATAAGACCCAAAGGGGCCGTCCCGGTGGTGCAGCAGTTAAATTTGCATGTTCCACTTCAGTGGCAGGGGGTTCACAGTTCGGATCCCAGGTGTGGACATGACACCACTTGGCAAGCCATGTTGTGGTAGGCATCCCACATATAAAGTAGAGGAAGATGGGCACAGATGTTAGCTCAGGGCCAGTCTTCCTCAGCAAAAAGAGGAGGATTGGCAGCAGATGTTAGCTCAGGGCTAATCTTCCTCAAAAAAATAAAAATAAGACCCAAAAATATGCTGCCTCCAGGAAACACAGCTCAGCTCTAAAGGCAAACACAGGCTCAGAGTGAATGCATGGAAGATGATACTCCAAGCTAATGGTAAACAAAAAAAAGCAGATGTTACAATACTTATATCAGACAAAGTAGACCTCAAGATAAAAAAGGTAATGAGAGACAAAGATGAGCTGTATATAATGATAAAAAGAATACTCCACCAAGAAGATATAACACTTATATATGCACCTAACACAGAAGCACCAAAGTACATAAAGCAACTATTAACAAACCTAAAATGAGATATTTACAACAACACAATAAAAGTAGGGGACCTTAACACCCCACTTACATCAATGGATAAATCATCTAGACAGAAAGTCAACAAGGAAATAGTGGATTTAAATGAAAAACGAGACCAGATTGACTTAATAGATATCTATAGAACACTCCATCCAAAAATAGCAGAATACACATTGAGAATGCACTTGAGAAGTCAAGTGCACATGGAACATTCTCAATCATAGACCATATGTTGGGAAACAGGGAAGCCTCAATAAATTTAAGAAGATTGAGATCACATCAACAATCTTTTCCAACAATAATACTCTGAAACTAGAAATCAACTTCAGAAAAAAAGCTGGGAAAGTGACAAACATGTGGAGACTAAACAACATGCTACTGAACAACAAATGGATCACTGAAGAAATTAAAGGAGAAATCAAAAAATATCTGGAGACAAATGAAGATGAAAATACACCATACCAACTCATATGCGATGCAGCAAAAGTGGTCGTAAGAGGGAAATTCATAGCAATTCAGGCCCACCTTAACAAACAAGAAAAATCTCAAGTAATCTTAAACTACACCTAACAGAAAAAGAACAAACAAAGCCCAAAGTCAGAAAAAGGAGGGAAATAATAAAAATTAGAGCAGAAATAAATGAAATAGAAACCAAAAAAAAAAAAAAACAGTTGAAAGGATCAATGAAAGAAAGAGCTGGTTCTTTGAGAAGATAAACAAAATTGACAAACCCTAAGGCAGACTCACTAAGAAAAAAGAGAGAAGGCTCAAATAAATAAAATTAGAAATGAAAAAGGAGAAATTACAATGTATACCACAGAAATACAAAGGATTATAAGAGAATACTATGAAAAACTACATGCCCACAAATTGAATAACCTAGAAGAAATGGATAAATCCTTAGACTCATACAACCCTCCAAAAGTGAATACAGAAGAAATAGAGAATCTGAACAGACCAATCACAAGTAAAGAGATTGAAACAATAATAAAATACCTCCCCCCCCCCAAAAAAAAGTCCAGGACCAGATGGCTTCTTTGGAGAATTCTACCAAATATTCAGAGAATATTTAATACCTATCCTCTTCAAGCTATTCCAAAAAATTGAGGAAGACAGAACACTCCCTAACATTCTATGAGGCCAACATCACCCTGATTCCAATGTGAGACAAGGACAACACAAAGAAGGAAAATTACAGGCCAATATTGCTGATGAACATAGATGCAAAAATCGTCAACAAAATATTGGCAAACTGAATACAGCAATACACTAAAAATATCATACACCACAATGAAGTGGCATTTATACCAGGGACACAGAGATGGTTCAACATGTGCAAATCAATCAATGTGATACACAACATTAACAAAATGAAGAATAAAAACTACATGATCGGGGCTGGCCCCCTGGCTGAGTCATTAAGTTCATGCACTCTGCTCCAGCAGCCCAGGGTTTCCCCGGTTCAGATCCTGGGCATGGATACGGTATTGCTCATCAAGTCATGCTAAGGCAGCATCCCACACAGCAGAAACAGAAGTACCTACAACTAGAATATACAACTATGTACTGAGGGTCTTTGAGGAGGGGGGCAGGAGGAGGAGGAGGAGAAGGGGACGAGGAGGAGGAGAAGGGGACGAGGGGGAGAAGGGGGAGGAAGAGGAGAAGGGGGAGGAGGAGGAGGAAATTGGCAACAGATGTTAGCTCAGGTGCCAATCTTTAAAAAAAAACCCACATGACCATCTCAATAGATGCAGAGAAAGCATTTGACAAGATCCAACATCTATTTATGAATTTAAAAAAAACTCTCAATGAAATATGTGTAGAAGGAAAGTATCTCAACATAATAAAGGCCATATATGACAAACCCATAGCCAACATCATACTCAACAGAGATAAACTGAAAGCCGTCCCTCTGAGAAAAGGAACAAGACAAGGGTGCCCACTCTCACCACTCTTATTTAACATAGTACTGGAGTTTGGGGCCAGAGAAATTAGGCAAGAAAAAGAAATAAAAGGAATCCAAATAGGCAATGAAGAAGTAAAACTCTCACTGTCTGCAGATGACATGATTCTATATATAGAAAACCCTAAAGAATCCATCGGAAAGCTATTAGAAATAATCAACAACTACAGCAAAGTTGCAGGGTACAAAATCAAGTTACAAAAATCAGTTGCATTTTTATAGTCTAATAATGAACTAACAGAGAACTCAAGAATACAATCCAATTTACAATCACAACAAAAAGAATAAAATATCTATGAATAAATTTAACCAAGGAAGTGAAAGACCTGTACAATGAAAAGTGTAAGATACTATTGAAAGAAATCAAGGATGACATAAAGAAATGAAATGATATTCCATGCACATGGATTGGAAGAATAAACATAGTTAAAATGTCCATACTACCTAAAGCAATCTACAGATTCAACGCAATCACAATCAGAATCCCAATGACATTCTTCATAGAAATAGAACAAAGAATCCTAAAATTCATATGGGGCAACAAAAGACCCTGAATAGCTAAAGCAATCCTGAGAAAAAAGAACAAAGCTGGAGGTGTCACAATCCCTGACTTCAAAATATACTACAAAGCTACAGTAATCAAAACAGTATGGTACTGGTACAAAAAACAGACACATAGATCAATGGAACAAAATTGAAAGCCCAGAAATAAAACCACACATCTATGGACAGCTAATCTTTGACAGAGGAGCTAAGAACATACAATGGAGAAAGGAAATTCTCTTCAATGAGTGGTGTTGGGAAAACTGGACAGTCACATGCAAAAGAATGAAGGTAGACCACTATCTCATGCCATACACAAAAATAAACTCAAAATGGATCAAAGATGTGAAGGCAAGACCTGAAACCATAAAACTCCTAGAAGAAAATATAGGCAGCACACTCTTTGACATCAGTCTTAGAAGGATCTTTTCGAATACCATGTCTACTCAGATGAGGGAAACACAAGGAAAAAAAAAAGTTGGACTTCATCAGACTAAAGAGCTTCTACAAGGCAAAGGAAACCAGGAGCAAAACAAAAAGACAATCCACCAACTTGGAAAAAAACTTGCAAATCATATATATCTGACAAGGGGTTAATCTCCAAAATAGAGAAAGAACTCACACAACTCAATAACAAAAAAAACAAACCACCCAATCAATAAATGGGCAGAGGATCTGAACAGACATTTTTCCAAAGAAGATATATAGATGGGCAATAGACACATGAAAAGGTGTTCAACATCACTAATCATCAGGGAAATGCAAATCAAAACTACACTAAGATATCACCTTACACCCACTAGAATCGCTATAATCACCAACAAAAAATAACAAATGTTGGAAAGGCTGTGGAGAAGAGAGAACCCTCATACACTGCTGGTGGGAATGCAAACTGGTGCAGCCACTATGGAAAACAGTATAGAGATCTCTGAAAAAATTAGAAAAAGAAATCCATACAACTCAGCTATCCCACTACTGGGTATTTATCCAAAGAACTTGAAATCAATAATTCAAAGAGACTTATTCACTCCTATGTTCGTTGCAGTGTTATTCACCATAGCCAAGAGGTGGAAGCAACCCAAGTTTCCATTCACTGATGACTGGATAAAGAAGATGTGAGAGATACACACATACACACACACAATGGAATACTACTCAGCCATAAAAAAAGACAAAATTGTTCTATTCGCAACAACGTGGATGGACCTTGAGGGTGTTATGTTACGTGAAATAAGCCAGACAGAGAAAGACAAACACCATATGATTTCACTCATATGGGGAAGACACATTAACACACAGACAAAGAGAATAGATTAGTGGTTACCAGAGGGGATGGGGGCTGGGGGATGGGCACAAGGGTTGAAAGGGCACATATATATGGTGACTGAGAAATAATAATGTACAACTGAAATTTCACAATGTTATAAACTATTATGAACTCAATAAAATTTAAAAAAATAGCAAGTCTATATTTATTTTTTTAAAATAGAGGATAAAACCAGGATTAATGACTTTTTAAATGTTTACTTTTATCATTTATAGTCTCTCTTCTCAATTCCATATTAGAATTATCGCCAGTGAATTGACCCCCATCATATTAGCTTAATGAATCAAGAATATTGATCTCTTGCCTCTATTTCTCTGTTGTAGAGTATTAGGCCAGGTTTCAAACCTTCTACTGGACTTGAGAAATTGTTTTCAAATAAGACTCTGGAATAGATTTCCAAAGAGAACACATTTTTCCCATGAGAAATTCTCCTGACTAAATTAGAAGCCATAAACTAAGGGGTCCTCTTCATTTCTATTAAGAAATAGAAAGTTAAATCTGTTGCTCTTTATATGCAAGCATACATTAGGATACAAGCATACATTTCAAGCAAAATGTGTTAAGATTAGTACATACAAATTGATCTAGGAATGCCCCTTCCTCAAATTTATCATAGAATACAATGAGCTCAGAAAAAGATTTGAAAACAAAGATATTCATTCTAGCATTATCATTATTTATAGTAATGAAAAGGTAGAAACAAATCTAAATGTCCAAAAACAGGAGAATTTTAGGGCGTAGTAGAATATTGTACAGTCCTTAAAAATTGGGTTTTTATTTATTTTAGAATCTATTATTTTTCTGATTACATAGATAATAACAATATAAACATTATTTTAAAATTTTAAATCCCCAGATATTTACCCACAATTCCTCCTCTTAAGAGAGAAGCAAAATTAAGTGCTGAGTGAATATTTTATATGATCTTCCTATGATACTGCCTTGCAACTTGCTTTGTTCACCCTGTAATGAGTCTTTATACATCAGTTCCTGCACATCTGCCCCATTTTTTATGGGGTTTTTTTTTCTTTCTTTTTTTTTTGGTGAGGAAGATTCATGCTGAGCTAACATCCATTGTCAATCTTCCTCTCTCTCTCTCTCTCTCTCTCTTTTTTTTTTTTGCTTTGTGCCAGTCTTCCTCTACACTGTATGTGGGATGCCTTCCCAGCATGGCTGATGAGTGGAACATGTCCATGCCCAGGATCCAAACCCTTGAACCCGGGCCACCGAAGCAGAGCACATGGAACTTTAGCCACTCAGCCATGGGGTCGGCCCCAGTTTTATGTTATTTTTTAAAGTATTCAAGACTTAAGGAGATATTCATGATATAATGTTAAGTGAAACAAAAGCAAAATACAAGACATTACACATGGTATTACCCAAATTGGGTAAAAGTAGGGAGTGGCAAAGATTATACACAAACTCATATAAAAGACTGAAAGAAAATACAACAAATTGTTAATAATGGTTAATCCTAAGTGGTAGAATTGTAACTAACTTTATGTTCTTCTATATAATTTTTTGTATTTTCCAAATTCTCTATAAGCATGTTAAAAATGGCATTGGCTTTTTCTACTTCCAAAAATACTATAGGTTTCCTGTAGGCAATCTGGAAAAAACAGATAAACCCAAATAAGAAAATAGGAAGTCACTCATGCTCCAACTACCCAGAGATAAATGTTGCCATTTAGATATATTTTTTAAACAGCCATTTTCTGTATGTGAGCGTATGTCTCTTTTATGAAAATAAAATTATACTGGCCATAATTTTTGTAACTGCCCTTTGTCACTTAAATGTATTGTGAACATTTAAAATTTTTCACTAAGCACTCTTCTACAAAATCATATTTTGTCTACACAGGACCATAATCCATATACAGGATTCAGTTATTACAGTTTTTGCTCTTATAATTGGTGCACTGAACATTTGTATGGATAAATCTTTGTGCCCACATGCATACTGTACAGTATTTTCATCTGGATAAGTAGCTAGAAATGCAATTGCTGAGTCAGAGGGTCTGCCAAATGCTAACGCGTCTGACACTCACTGCCTCGACATTCTTCACAAAAGATTCCCCAAGCTTTCTTCCCAGCAGTGGTAGGAGATGGTGGTCATTTTCCACACTTCCAGCAGTGCCAGGTGTTATTAATCTGGAAACTAACTTTTATTATTTTTTCTACTAGAAAAATGATAAATGTTCACTATAGAAAACTTAGAATGTACAAATAAGCAAAGAGAAGAAAATAAAAGTCACTAATGATATCATCAACTGCTGATTCTCTATTGCGTATGTATGTAGATGTACTCATATGCATATGTACCTATATACTTTTTAATTTACTAAAATTAAACCATGTGAGTAATAAATAACAGCTAATATTTATTAAGCATTAACTGTTTGTTAGACCCTATGCTATGTGTCTAACAAATTACCTCATTGAATCCTTATGCCTCTACAAAATAGTATTGTTAGTTTTCAATATCTCCATTTTTAAAAAAAGGAAAACTGAGTAGAGAGATTAAGAAATTTGCCCTAGGTAATATAGCTAATATGCAGCAGAGCTGAGATTAAACTGTCTTTTGTTTATTTTTTTTTTAAGATTTTATTTTTCCTTTTTCTCCCCAAACCCCCCCGGTACATAGTTGTTTATTTTAGTTGTGGGTCCTTCTAGTAATGGCACATGGGACACCTCCTCAGCCAGGCCTGATGAGTGGTGCCATGTCCGCACCCAGAATCTGAACCGGCGAAACCTTGGGCCGCAGAAGCAGAGCACGTGAACTTAACCACTCAGCCACGGGGCCAGCCCTCTAAATTGTATTTTTTGAGTGTCCCCGTTCTTGTACCTACTGGGATTCTTTAGAGGGGTCTCTAGTCCCTGAAACGGAGGATGGTCAACTTTGCTAAAAGCATAAGTAATGACCCAACCCCTTTTACTTAAACAAGAGTATTTATTGCTTTTAATTTAAAAGATATTTGTATATAAATAAACGATTACATAAATAAATAAAGAACAAACCCTCCTTACAGAAGAATTCCCAATAATATATGTAGGTACTATTCCCTCCAAGAGGTGGAGCTCAGTGGCCCTCCCTCTGAGTGTGGGTTGGACTCAGGACTGTCTTCCAAGGAATAGAGTATGGAAAGGGAAAAAATCATGACTTTAGAGTGGAGAAAGCTGACAGACCGTGCCTACCCATAAGACCTAAGTTAACATCACCAGCTGTCAGTCATGCTGATGTCATGCCCCTGATCTGGTGTGAGCAGAAGGGTATTTCACCTCTGGTATTCTTCCTACAACCCATAATCCCAGTATAATCGTGAGAAAAAACATAAGACAAACCCAAATCGAGGGACAGTCTACAAAATATTTGACCAGTACTCCTCAAAACTATCAAGATCATGAAAGACAAGGAAAGACTAAGAAACTATCACAGAGCAGAGGAGATTAAGGAGACACGACGACTAAATGCAGTGTGGGATCCCAGATTAAATACTGGAAGAGGGAAAGGACATTTATGGAAAAACTGGTGAAACCCAAATAAAATCTGGAATTTAGTTAATAGTAATACAACAACATTGGTTTCTGAGTTTTAACAAATGTACCATGGTAATGTAAGATGTTAACGTTAGGAGAAACTGGGTAAGGGTAACAGGAAATGTCTAGTAGTATCTTTGCAACTTTTCTGTAAGTGTAGAATTATTCCAAAGTAAAAAGTTTAGTTTAAAAGACAAAATGTTTGTTTTCAATACGAACACCACGTGTGGAGAGCAGACATAAGGTTCTAGCTACGGCAGGCTTTTCAAACGATCAGGGTCTGAACCTGTCTCTTCTTTCTTGTCATCGCTTCCCAGCGAGGGTCCAGCGTCCAGCCAGAGGGAGGCCAGAAGGGAAAGTCAGCTGGGGCAGGGCAGACTGATTGCTAGGGCCTGATCCCAGGGACTCCAACGGTTTTTTTGTTAAAGATTGGCCCTGAGCTAACATCTGTTGCCAATCTTTTTTCCTCCTCCTTCTTCTCCCCAAGGACCCCTGGAACATACTTGTATATTCTAGTTGTAGGTCCCTCTGGTTGTGCTGTGTGAGATGCCACCTCAGCGTGGCCTGACGAGTGGTGCCATGTCGGTGTCTGGGATCTGAACTGGCGAAACCCTGGGCCACCGAAGAGGAGCACGCAAACTTAACCACTCAGCCACGGGCTGGCCCCCAACAGTTTTCCTATTAGGGTTGGTTTTATAACTTCTGCAGGACTGAAAGACCTCTTATTGATTAGCCCATGCCTGCAATATATTTCTAACTCAATTGTTAGCAAGCAAAGGAGGTGGTGGTGAAGTTCACTCGTGGGTTGACTTCAAGCAGCAGGAAATTCTGGGGTTGGCTGCTCCTGCCATGGTGGTGGCTGACATCACAAGTGAGCATGGTAGGAAAAAAAGTGCGTAAAGATCACCAAGCCTTTCCAATGTAGGCCCAGCAGAATGGATCCCGCAAGGAAGGGTGGCAAGAAGAAGGAGAGTGTTCTGCTGTCAATGAGATAGTGACCGGAGAATACACCATCAACAACCACAAGTGCATCATGGAGTGGGCTCAAGAAGGGTGACCCTCAGACAGTCAAAGAGATCCAGAAATTTGCCATGAAGAAGGTGGGAAGCCCAGGTATACTCATTGAAACAGGCTCAGCAAAGCTGTCTAGGCCTAATAAATAAGGAATGTCCCATTCAGTATCCACATACAGTTGTCCAGAAAACGCAATGAGGATGAAGATTCACCACGCAAGCTCTGTATGTTCGTTACCTCTGTACCCGTCATCACTTTCAAAAACCAACACAGTGCAGATGAGAACCAATCGCTGATTGTCAACGTCATAAAACCACACACACACACACACAAAGATCAGTAAGTACCAGGGAACAATATAACCCTGTTTGTTATCTTTAGCTGGACTATCTCCTCAATAATTCTTTAGATCATGTTTCCCTGGTTACAAGAGCCAACTCGCTAGGACAAAGGGGACAGTGGTTGTATCATTCCAGGAATTTGTAATGGCAAATGCCAAGCTTTCATGTGAATCTGTGTCCGTGTGTCCTAAGCAATTGAAATAGCCTATTTGTAGACTTGTAGACTAACAGAGCTTTCAATCACTTGTAATCTGCTGCTTTAATTTTTTTCACTTAATCAATCATGAACATCTCTCCATGTTATTAAATGTTTTTCTACAAATCTTCCACAAGTGTCGTCTTCTCAAAATAGCTAGAAAAGTTAAGAGATACTCATCAAACGAATACTCTGTGGTTGTTGAAAAGAATGAAGTAGCTCTCCATGTGCTCATACTAAACAGTCTTTAAGAAGAATTAAGTGTAAAAAGCCAAGGGCAGAGCAATGTGGGTAGTATGCTACCACAAAAGAAAGAAAAAAATGTATATCTGTATATGTACAAATTTAGGGAGAGAATGTCTCCAGAAGGATTGAAAGGGAAAGTGGCATCAGTTGCCTTCAAGGAGGAAACTCAGTGGCTGGAGGATGGATGGGACTAGAAAAAGGTTTATTTTTTACTGAATAGACTTTTGTATCTTTTTTTTTTAAAGATTTTATTTTTCCTTTTTCTCCCAAAGCCCCCTGGTACATAGTTGTGTATTTTTAGTTGTGGGTCCTTCTAGTTATGGCATGTGGGATGCCGCCTCAGCATGGCTTGAAACCGGTGCCATATCCGCGCCTAGGATTTGAACCGGCGAACCCCTGGGCTGCCAAAGCAGAGCACGTGAACTTAACCACTCAGCCATGGGGCTGGCCCCGACTTTTGTATCTTTTCAAAAAATTTTGTAAGATACTCATGATTTATTTTAAAGGGATAATTTTTAAAAGTTTTGACATCATAGTTGGTTAATGCCTGCCTCGTATGTACAATAGGCTGTTTCCAATTATCACTAGTATTCATCATGCTTCATGCCACATCTTAGTAGCTAAATCTTTGCCCACAGTCACGCTAGTTTTCTTCAAATAAACTACTGCAAATGAAAATGCGGGATCAAAAGGTGGGAACATCTTTAGAATTTTTCACGTTTTTCTAAATTCTCTAGAAATGAATGAACTTACATATTTCCCTGTACCATTGCATCTCCCTATACCTTCACTAATGGGAAAGAATTTTTTTTCTTTTCATTTTGCTAGGATAAAGTATAATGGAATATATATATTCCAAACAAATTGTATATACAGATATATATATATCTGTATATACAATTTGTTTGGTTTCATGAGGAGCACATGGATGGCAAACTTTCCAAGTCCTTGCATATATGAGTATATCTGCATAGTTTTATCAGTTACAGATTTTAGAGTCAGAAGAATTTTCTCTCACATCTTTGAAGTCAGGGCTCCATTTCCTTCTAAAACCTGGGGTTGCTGATCTCAAGTATGATGTTGTCTGACTTGGGTCCCTTTGTAAGTTACCAGATTTCTTTCCTCCCCTCTGGAAGGTTTCAGAGTTTGGACTTTATTAGTTGACTTTCACTAGCTTATGCTGCATAACAATCTCAAAATCTTAGTAGTTTACAACAACAAATATTTATTTCCTGCTTTTGTTACAGTTCAGTGGCTGTGGTTTGGCTCCTTCAGCCCTGCCCCAGGCTGTGGTTCGAGAATGGGTCCATGTGTCCTCTCCTTCAGGGACCCAGGCTAATGGAGCAGCTCCTATAGGGGATATGCCCTTCTCATGGCAGAGGGCACAGGGACAAAAGGCCTGGTGGAAACTTGCCATGCCTCTAGAATCTTCTGTTCAGGGGAGATGCGGGTCATCTGCTCACAGTCTGATGCCCCAGGAGCATCACTGGGCCAAGCCCAAGTAAAGTCCACCTACAGGGAAGGGAGTGAATAAGCCTTCTCCTTGGAGTTCTGAAGTTTTCCCTAGGAATGTGTCCGGCCATGAATTCAGCTCCTTAATTTTTACCAAAATTCTACTCATATAAAGCAATTTGTGGGTAGTAGTCTTTACCAAAGATTGGAAGAAAATGAGAAGATAAAGGTGGGGTATTTATAGCAGTGGCACACAAAAAACCAAACTTGAGTTTTGACATTCATGAGTATAAAAGTCCTTTGACTCCCTTATCACGGGGGTCTCACCCCGTGTGGCAACCGTAAATCTTGCTGTCTTCTTTCTCCTCTCTGTCCTATCTCCCCGCCTCACCCCCTCACTCTCTTTGGTTCTTGGAATTTTGGGATTGATATTCTGGAACCTGAGCAGGAAGTGGGTGACTTCTGGCAGAAGATTAAACATGCCTGTTTCAGTTATCTTTTGCTGCCTAACAAACCACCCCAAAACATAATGCCTGAAAACAACCGCCATTTTATTATCTCTCAATTCTGTGGGTAAGCTGGAGCTTGGCAGGATGATTATTTCTTCTGGTCTCATCTGGGGTATCTCACGCAGCTGCAGTCAGATCGTGGTGGGGCTGAAACATCCAGATGGCTTCCCTCTCACGTCTGGCTGGAAGGCTGGGTTGGGGTGGGACTCGGGGGCAGCTGGGCCTCTCTCTGCACCTGTAATCTCAGAGCCTTTCTCTCTCCATGAAGTATTGATATTAAACTAAATGTTTTTTATTACTTTGTTTTTCTTTGTTGATTGAAGATTGTGATCACTTTTACCCCTCATTCCCACTTCCTTCCCCTCCAGATAGATGATACAGCCTTATTTAGTTCCTCTGTTGGATACCTTTATACCTTCAGTATACTTACACTTCTTAAAATCAATCAACTAAGTTCATAAGGTGGGAGACATTATCGCACCATCACCTCCCCTCTTTCTACCTGCTTACTTCCGTCTGCTGTAATTTGCATCGTCAAGGTTGATAGCATTTACAGTGTTCTGTAATTAGACTTGTTTGCCCTGCTTCTCTACAGAGCAATTCTAAGAGTTCAAAAACAACAGCCAGTCATGTCAGGCCTGTGTGGACCACTGTGAGAACTTGAACTTGGACTCTGAACGAGATGAGGAGCCCTTCAAATCCTCTTCAGCTGCGTCCTCAGTCCTGACGCTGCTGGCCACCTGCAATAAATACTTTTTAACTGAAAGAAAGGAGGGAAAGGAAAAGAGAGGGTGGGAAGGGAAAGTTTGTGGCAATTTTAATCCACCATACCTGCTGCAGAGAGGGTGACCGCTGAAGGTGGGGTGGTCCTAGCAGAACCGTGGATGACTATATAGCGCTGTTCACTGCTGCATCGAAGTAAATAGGATGATCACGTTTCCTTTTTTCCTAAATGTTACTTGTCCAAAAAAAAAAAGTCTTTTGCTCTCGTTTGATGGATAGCTTGGGTGTGCACAGAATTCTGAACTGGAAATACTGTTCGCTCATAATTTGAAAGGCACTGGTCCTTAGTATTCTAGCACCCAGTCATGCTGACAAGAAATCGGAGCTCAATTTGTTTCTCATTTCTTTATAGATTACCTGTTTTTGCTTTAGTTTGTTAGTTCATTTTCTCCATTCTCTCAAAGTTTTTAGCACTCTTTATCTTCCGTTTTCAGGGTTTTTACAATGCTGAATTGAGGTTCTTACAATGCTGAATGCTGAATCTATTCTTTCTTTTTGTAACACAAGATTTGAGTGTTGGGCCGCTTGGGTTGATCCTCTGTGTCTCTGAACGTTTCTGGCATATTTTCCATCTTTTTTACTTTCCTCTAAGGTCATTTGTTTCTATCATGGCCTCTTCTGTCTTGAGTTTTCCTCATAAATCTGTACATATGAGCAAAGCTTGTCGACTGACTGCTTCCCTTGGGGGGAAGCAGAAGAGGAACGGGCTGGAGTTCCTAAATGCCAACACGTGGGGCTTTGTTCTATAATTATAAGATCATCCGTTAGAGAGAACCCTCTCTTTTGTGTTGGGGGTTGGGTGGGGGAAATAAACACTTTCTGCCAGGTGTTGTGTGTGTGATGTGAGGGGGGAGGGTGGGCTTGGCTGATTGTTCCCGTGCAGATGGGAATTACTACACTATTTTCAGCTCCCTATCTTACTTCCTCTTTGTACCTAGCATTTCCAAGCCATCTCTCCCAGGTTCTTCAAGGCATGTCAGCTTTCTCCAGAGCTGCATCCCTTTGTCTGTAACTCTTCCCGCATTTCATCATTTAGCCTTCCACAGACCTGTTGAAATCGCTCATCTGCTGTGGCTTTCCCTCCAGTTCTCTTTGCCATTTCAGGTTTCTTTGAAGCTACTTAAGGAAAAAGCCTGGCGTCTATTAATATCTTTGCTTGGAGAGCACAACCTCGTATGAAAGAGAAAAGGGGGAAATACCCAATATTTGAGAAACCATTTTCTTCCTCTCCCTGGGTTCCATTTTTACCCATAAAGTAGCACCTTCAATCTTTTCAGAGTGTTGGGAATGAGCTTCCACCCTTTCTTCCACCTTGCTCACCCACTCTTTTTCTGAAGAGGAGTAAAGCATCCAATGAGTGAAGTCAGGAAAAGGGTCTGATATGTGGCGGGGCCCCTTCTCTTTCTAGGATCAGCCTATCCTCAGCAGACCTGAATTCTCTCTCCTTGGCAGATTATGTAAATGAGTCCACTGTTAGCAGAAAGCAGCGAAACAGCCCTCAGGATTATCTCCTAAGATGATTTCTCCATCTAGGAAGGAAAGTGATATGATAGCCCATTTCTGATGGTATTACCCTTCAATTTTATTAAACATGAATTAAAATATTATTAAATTTGTTTATCCATTTAGAACTTAAGTCCAGAGTGCTTAAAGGGGTGTAGTAGAGTGATGGATGAGTTTCTTGATCTGGGGTAGGATTTGAGCCAAAAGAAGTGTGATAACTCCCAAAAAACAGAACACAAGGGATTTGCATAGTTATCTCTAAGTCATTCTGGGTGTATTTCATTATCCTAAAAATGGAAATAAATATTTTCAGAATTCAGAAAACGGAAAATTTCAAAGCAAAGTGTAACAAGGTAACTTGAAGTGAGATTGGATCTCAGGGTGTTTTGAACTCTTAGTGGAGAGAGCCTGAAAAAGAAATAGACTGAATGTGATTTAGGCTAACATGGGTTCTTGGGGCCTCATATGTAGTGTTATTTATGACCAAATAACTCAGACATTGAGAAATATACTGACATCACATTGTCTGCTGTTGGCTTTTTTCCCTCTGTGCTTGGGAATAGTATTTCAAGGGAAATTGATATTCCCACTCTTGACCATCCTTACATCAAATAAAGAAAGGCCCAAAGTGCTTGCATAGCAGGGTAGAAGCCCTAGTTGAGGTGAAGCAGGCCAGCAATAAAGCAAGTGAGGTAGGGCTGGTGGACACAAAAGACCTATCTGCTAAGCTGCTGCCTCAGAGTGATTTCCTTCCTTTGTCCCCAAATTTTCTATAATGTCTCATTTAAAATTATAGCCTGGTATTGATATACAGTGAGAAATTAAAGAGCTTTCATATAGATGTGATGGAGCAGCCAAGGAAAGAACAGTCAAGGGGTAATAGCTAAAGTGATGATACTGGAGTAAAAAACTAAACATCTGTAATAAGACTCCAAAGTCCAGCGGTTCAAACCACATAGACGTTGACTTCTCTGTCACATAACAGTCCTATGTGAGAACTCCTGATTAGCGAGCATCTCTGCTCCACACAGACACTTAGGGACCCATGTTGATGGGTGTCCCGCCACCCTTGACGTGTACCTTCCAAGGTCAGTCTAGTCATCACCATTTAAGCCAAAAGGAAAGAAGAGGGAAAGTCCAGTGCCAGGAATTTCCTCTTAGGTAAGAGATGCGGAACTTTAGCACATCACCCTTACTCAAGTTCCCCTGGTTAGAGCTTAGTCAGCACACCTAGGAGCACGGGAGGCCATGCGCCCTCTGGCTGAGCAGGCATGTCCCAACCACATCTCTTTTCTGTGGCAAAGAGGGTGTTTAGATCTTGATGAACAGCCAACTTTCTCTGCTACCGTGGTGACAGCAGAGACCAAGTGATGCCAGTGGAGTGGTGAGTTCAACAAGGGGTCAGTGATAGCAAAGGGGTAGAGTGGCTGCTTGAGAGTGGCCGCTTGACCAGAGCAGATGATTACAGGAGATACTTGTTCAGGGACTTGCCTGAGGCAGCAGCTTATGGAATCTCGGAAAGAACTGAGGAAAACTTTAAAGGGGTTTTGTTTCAAGCAATGACGTTGATGGGGATTCATCATCCTAATTGGAATGATGGATGATTTTTTTCCTTGGCTTTTATTGAGAGGCAATGTGGTAGAATGGAAGGAACGAGGGCTTGGAATCAGGAGGCCTGCTTTTAAATCTCAGTTCTACCTGCCACTTAGTAACCTTGACATTAGAAGTCTCTCATTTTTAGTTTCCTTATTTGCAAACTGATAAGACTCTTCCCTCCTTAGCTCGCAAGATTGTTGGGAAAGTCAGATGAAACAGGATTTCAAAGTCCTCTGTAAATTATAAAATATTATGCAAATATAAAATTGCTTATGATAATAAATTTAGTTGGCTTATTTTACTATGAAATAAGATAATGCAAGAATCTAAACAAACAAACAAAAACCTACAAATCCCCTGGTTCTTTGGCAATCTCTCCTCTGCAAGTAAGAGCCCTGGGTTGAATGTAACGGTAGTTCATGCTGCCTCAGACCTGCTTTGGAATGAGGCAAGGTTTGTATAAAGATGTTAATCAAGGATCATTAATCCAAAGGAATTAAGATATGAGCCTTATTGCTTTCCCACTTTTGCCACTTGGGTGGACGGAAGGTACCCAGTATTTAGCAGCACCGTCTTGAGCCTGCAAGAGTCTTCCTTTTACAGGTCTTGTGTAAGGAAGGGACTTCAGAAGTGATGACTTGAACATTCATCTCCAGCTTCAAGGACCATCTCTAAGAAACAGAACCTCTCCGTAAATTCAATTAAAAAGGCAAAAGAAAGAATGTTTACCAAATGAACTCCAAACCAAAATGCCAACTATGAAGAATATAAGAAAAAAAGATCAAAAATTTTTTTCTGAAAGTTTTTCTTCAAGTGACTCTAACATCCTGAACCTATCCCATCATGGACTTAAATTATTATCAGAGCCAGTCATCAGTAAACTGGGAGAAAAGCCATTTGCCTCTGTCTCCTGAACTTTTGCACATAAACACCTTCACACTCTTAAGAACCTATTGCCATTTTGCTTTCTCCCTTTGCCCTAACGAAACCCATTCTCAGGAAAGAAGCCAAAGCACTCATTCTTCCTGAGGTTAGTAAGATTAGTGAAGCATAACGTTTTACTTCTTTTCTCGTGTTTAACAGATAAAACTTTAAGCCAAAGGAGTAGATCACTATTTGTGAAATTTCAGGCATCAGCCAGCTGAATACTTAAGTGCCTATTTCCCAAAAATCTCACATAAAAAAAAACAAGCTCGTTATAATTTTGTATCTGCCAATTTTTTAACTGAAAATGGTATCTTCTGGTTTTAATTTGCATCCTTTAATTACGATAAGCTTTTTATACGTGTTTTTGACACTTGTATGTTTTCTTTTGAGTGTTGCTTATTTGTGTCCTTCAGTGGCTTAATAGAAAAAACACTGGGCAGGGAGTCAAAAGACCTGGGTATCAGCCCAGCCCAACCCCTGGGACCTTGGTTTCTTCATCTCTAAAATGAGAGAGACTGGTCCAGGTGACCTTGGTATTCTCACAGAGCTCTAAAAGGCACAACTGACCCCATAACAACCAATCTTCTATAATTTTTGCTTAAAAATAACCAATCTCGTAGACAAAAGTAAAACCAGGAGCTAAAAATCTTCTACTGCCCTTCCGGGCCTAATAAACAGATAGGAATGATTCACCTGTAGCTTGCGTTTGCATCAACCAAGCCAATTTGCATCAACATCTGCAGCCCTGTTCCTCTTTTGGCTAATTTCAAGGCAAGTTCTTATCTAAGGCCTTTGTTTGCTGAGTTACATTTATAGAAATTAGTTTAATAATTGCCTGTCTTAGACATTATCTACTACATTTTCATGAGGTGTGAGAATAAGGCTACATTAGATTGTATCTGCATTGTTTAAGTACTATATATAAGATTAAGCAAGCACAATGAATTTTGAGTGATTAAGTGTTAAAAGAAGTACCTGCCACACACTTGATAAAATCCAGACACATCAATAGAATTGTTGGCTAAAATACCACAATTCTGGTTAAAAACATTTAGCTAAAATCCTATTTTGGAGAAGGGTAGACAGAGGAGTTATTGAACCTATTTAAGACTTCCCCAGAATAGATTCTACCTGGTAAAGGAGTAGATAAGGAATTCTAGACGCAAAGGTCCAAAAACTCTAGACTATTTCCAATAAACCCACAGAGAACTAGGCATACACTGTTCTTGACAGATGGTTTCTTCCTGATTTTTGTTGTTTGTTTTGAAAGATTGCTGGAGAAATATACTACACTTGCCTGTGTTCAACAGCCTAGTCCAGAATGAAACAGCCGAAGTTAGGAACGGCATTGAAAACAAGGAAGTGAATTCTAGCTAAGCTAGACTCTCCAGAGCTGTGCTGTCCACTGCAATGGCCACGGTGTGGGCCCTCGAGATGCGCTGGTCCTAATGAAAATGTGCTTAAGTGTGAAACACACACTGGATTTCAAAGACTTAGTACAAAAAAAGAGAATGTAAAATATCTTATTAATAACTTTTACCAATTACATGTTAAAATAATATTTTGGATATACTGAGTTAAAAAAGTTTTGAGCATGTACTCCTAACATATCTATATTTATTAACTTATAAATAGTATACATATTCCATTCAGTTAAAACATATGCCCTAGAAAATATTTATTTTAGTTATTCTTGGTACAAAAAGTTTGCTCTTACTAAAAATATAATTATTAATGATAACAATATAATTAGTGAAAGCATTATCATTGAATATGTCACAATTGAAATTTTTCATTTATCACTTTGTGTTGAAACAAAGATCTGGTTCTATGTTCAGTTTTTTTCAACATGGCAGGCATCCCACGTAAAAAGTAGAGGAAGATAAGCATGGATGTTAGCTCAGAGCCAGTCTTCCTCAGCAAAAAGAGGAGGAGTGGTGGCAGATGTTAGCTCAGGGCTAATCTTAGGGGGCTGGCCCAGTGGTGCAGTGGTTAAGTTTCCCTGTTTTGCTTCGGTGGCCCGAGGGTCACCAGTTCGGATCCTCAGTGCAGATCTACGCACCGCTTGTCAAGCCATGCTGTGGCAGGAGTCCCACATAAAATAGAGGAAGATGGGCACAGATGTTAGCTCAGGGCTAATCTTCCTCAAAAAAAAAGAAAAAGAAAGAGGTGTTCCCCACACCTCCCCCTCATTACAGAGTATTATAAATGTTCCACTAAATCCACTTAAGTAGGCTTACTTAGGCTACAACATTCCACAAGTGCTCTAACATGCTAAAAGCCAAAGAATAAGTGGAAGTCCCACTGTCAAACCACCCATGGTTTGGAGCCCTCTTCTCTCAATGTGGCTGAGTGAGGGGGCCAGCATTGGCCTGTGTGCTCAATAGCAGAAGGCTTCATTTCTTTCTTATTTTCCAGATAAAAAATGAATACAAGTTCGGATATTTTCTCTCCATGAGATCTTGTGCACCCCCTGGGTGCATGTTTCTCCCTTTGGAGATGGCTGCTCCAGACCAGTGAATCTCAAAACCAGCTGGGTTTTCTGGACCACAGCAAGAATGAGAAAAATATGGACAATAAAATGAGTTTTGCCTAAAGCCAAATTAATTCAAAAGGCTTTCCTTTATTTTGGCATTATTCTTTCTTCTTTTTAAAAAACTGTCTTTTCATTTATAAAATGATGTGATAGGACATGGTAGAATTAATTAGGCCCTTTCTTTTTTTTCTATATTAACAGTATTTTATTTTATTTATTTTTGATTGAGTTCATAATAGTTTACATCAATGTGAGATTTCAGTTGTACATTATTTCTTGACTGTCACCACATAAGTGCTCCCCTTCACCCCCTGTGCCCACCCCCCACCCCCTTCCCCTGGTAACCACTCAACTGTTCTCTGTCCCAGTACTTGTTTATATTCCACATATGAGTGAAATCGTCTGGTGTTTGTTTTTCTCAGTCTGGCTTATTTCACTTAGCATAATTCCCTCTAGGTCCTTCCATGTTATTGCAAATGGGGTGAATTTGTCTTTTTTTCTCACTGAGTAGTATTCCATTGTATATATATACCACATCTTCTTTATCCACTCATTGGTCGATGGGCACTTAGGTTGCTTCCATGTCTTGCCTATTGTGAATAGCGCTGCAATGAACATAGGGGTGCATATGTTACTTTGGATTGTCGATTTCAGATTGTTTGGGTGGATACCCAGTAGTGGGATAGCTGGGTCATATGGTAGTTCTATTTTCAGTTTTTTGAGGAATCTCCATACTGTTTTCCATAGTGGCTGCACCAGTTTGCATTCCCACCAGCAGTGTGTGAGGGTTCCCTTCTCTCCACACCCTCTCCAACGTTTGTTATTTTTAGTCTTAGTGATTGTAGCCATTTTAACAGGCATAAGGTGGTATCTTAGTGTAGTTTTGATTTGCATTTCCCTGATGATTAGTGACATTGAGCATCTTTTCATGTGTTTATTGGCCATCTGTATATCTTCTTTGGAAAAATGTCTATTTATCTCCTCTGCCCACTTTTTGATTGAGTTGTTTGCTTTCTTATTGTTCAGCTGTGTGAGTTCCTTATATATTATGGAGATTAACCCCTTGTCAGATATATGATTTGCAAATATTTTCTCCCAATTGGTGGGTTGTCTCTTTGTTTTGATACTAGTTTCTTTTGCCTTGCAGAAGCTCTTTAGTCTGATGAATTCCCACTTGTTTATTTTTTCTTTTGTTTCCCTTGTCTAAGAGGACATGGTATTTGAAAAGATCCTTTTTAGTTCAATGTCAAAGAGTGTACTACCAATATTATCTTCCAGGAGTTTTATAGTTTCAGGATGTATCTTCAAGTCTTTGATCCATTTTGAGATTATTTTTGTGTATGGCGTGAGATAGTGGTCTACCTTCATTCTTTTGCATGTAGCTGTCCAGTTTTCCCAACACCATTTGTTGAAGAGACTATCTTTTCTCCATTGTATGTTCTTGGCACCTTTGTCGAAGATTAGCTGTTGGTAGATGTGTGGCTTTATTTCTGGGCTTTTAGTTCTTTTCCATTGATCTGTGTGCCTGTTTTTGTACCAGTACCATGCCATTTTGGTCACTATGACTTTGTAGTACATTTTGAAGTCAGAGATTGTGATACCGCCAGCTTTGTTCTTTTTTCTCAGGATTGCCTTAGCAATTCTGGGTCTTTTGTTGCCCCATATGAATTTTAGGATTCTTTGCTCTATTTCCATGAAGAACGTCATTGGGATTCTGTTTGGGATTGCATTGAATCTGTAGATTGCTTTGGGTAGTATGGACATTTTAACTATGTTTATTCTTCCAATCCATGAGCAAGGAATCTCTTTCCATCTCTTTAAGTCATTATCAATTTCTCTCAGTAATGTCTTATCGTTTTCATTGTATAAGTCCTTCACCTCTTTGGTTAAATTTATTCCTAGGTACTTTATTCTTTTAGTTGCGATTGCAAATGGAATTATATTCTTGAGTTCTCTTTCTGTAAATTCGTCATTGGAGTATAGAAAAGCAACTGATTTTTGTAAGTTGATTCTGTACCCTGCAACTTTACTGTAGTTGTTAATTATCTCTCTTAGTTTTCCAATGGATTTTTGGGGGTTTTCCATATATAAGATCATGTCGTCTGCAAACAGCGAGAGTTTCACTTCTTCACTCCCTATTTGGATTCCTTTTATTCCTTTCTCTTGCCTAATTGCTCTGGTCAAAACCTCCAGTACTATATTGAATAAGAGTGGTGACAGTGGGCATCCTTGTCTTGTTCCTGTTCTCAGGGGGATGGCGTTCAGTTTTTGCCATTAAGTATGATGTTGGCTGTGGGTTTGTCATATATGGCCTTTATTATGTTGAGATAATTTCCTTCAATCCCCATTTTAAGAGTTTTTTTTTTTAATCATAAATGGCTGTTGGATCTTGTCAAATGCTTTCTCTGCATCAATTGAAATGATCATGTGGTTTTTATTGCTCAATTTGTTGATGTGGTGTATCATGTTGATTGATTTGAGGATGTTGAACTATCCCTGTGTCCCTGGTGTGAATCCCACTTGATCGTGCTGTATGATCCTTTTGATGTATTGCTGAATTCAGATTGCCAGTATTTTGTTGAGGATTTTTGCATCTATGTTCATCAGCAGTATTGGCCTGTAGTTCTCCTTTTTTGTGTTGTCCTTGTCGGGCTTTGGTATCAGAGTAATGTTGGCCTTGTAGAATGTGTTAGGAAGTGTCCCATCCCTCCTAATTTTTTGGAATAGCTTGAAAAGGATGAGTATTAAATCCCCTCTGAAAGTTTGATAGAATTCCCCAGGAAAGCCATCTGGTCCTGGGCTTTTATTCTTTGGGATGCTTTTGATTACTGTTTCAATCTCTTTCCTTGTGAGTTGCCTATTCAGATTGTCTGTTTCTTCTTGACTTAGCCTTGGGAGGTTGTAAGAGTCTAAGAATTTATCCATTACCTAAAGGTTATCCATTTTGTTGGCATATAATTTTTCATAGTATTCTCTTATAATCTGTTGTATTTCTGTGGAGTCTGTTTTTATTTCTCCTCTTTCATTTCTGATTTTGTTTATTTGAGCTTTCTCTCTTTTTTCCTTTGTAAGTCTGGCTAGGGGTTTGTCAATTTTATTTATCTTCTCAAAGAACCAGCTCTTTGTTTCATTGATCCTTTCTACTGCCTTTTTTGTTTCAATAGCATTTATTTCTGCTCTAATTTTTATTATTTCTCTCCTTCTTCTGACTTTGGTAATTAGGCCCTTTCTTGGCAACAGTGAAACAAAAATAACAAATGTCAATCCCTCTAAAATATTTTCAAATTGACTTCCTCTGTAAAAATAAAAAATTTGTAGTTTACATTATATATTTAGATTATATACTATCTTAAATCACTCTTACAGAGAGATTGGAGAGATGTAGGTAAAAGTTAAGAAAGCTGGATAGCAAATACCAGTACAGGAAGATACTTAACATCATTAGCCATTAGGGAAATGCAGATCAAAACCACAACGAGATGCCATTTCACACCCATTATGATGGCTATTATAAAAAAAAAAAAAGCAAAATGACAAGTATTAGCTAGAATGTTGAGAAACTGGAACTCTCATGCATTGCTGGTGAGAATGTAAAATGGTGCAACTGCTATGGAAAACAGTTTCATGATTCCTCAAAAAGTTGACCATAGAATTACCATATGATACAGCAATTCCAATCCTAGAAATATACCCAAAAGAAGTGAAAACATGGATTCAAACAAATACTTGTACACCAATGTTCATAGGAGCATTATTCACAATAGCCAAAAGGTAGAAACCACCCAAATGTCCATCAACAGATAAATGGATAAACAAAATGTGGTCTATACATATAACGGAATATTATTCAGCCTTAACGAGGAATGAGATTCTAACACATACTACAATGTGGATGAATCTTGAAAACATTATGCTAAGTAAAAGAATCAAGAAACAAAATGACAAATATTGTATTATTCACTTAAATCATACCTAGAATAGTCAAATTCATGGAGACAGAAAATATAATAGTGTTTACCAGGGGGCTAGAGGAAGGAGAAATAGTGAGTCATTGTTTCATGAGTACTAAGTTTCAGTTTGGGGTATTGAAGAAGTTCTGGAAATGGATAGTGGTGATGGTTGCACAACACTGTGAATGTACTTGATGCCATTGAATTGTAGACTTAAAAATGGTAAATTTTGTGTATATGTTACCACAACAAAAAAGCACAAAAAAATAACAAACTACTGATACATGCAACAACATGGTTGAGAGACTTGCCATCTTGATGACATTATTTTGAGCAAAAGAATCAAGACCTAAAGAAAGAGTACATAGTTCTTGATTCTGTTACCTCCCAAGGGAGGTCATCTGCCCACCACAAGACATGCCAATAGTCAAGAGGCAAGGTGGTAGGCGAGAAAGGGTTTTATTACAGTTTGCTAGCAAGGGGGAAGATGGCAGACTAATGTCCAAAAGAACCATCTCACAGAACAAAGATTACAGGCCAGTTATACAGGGGGCTGGTCTCCAGGTAGGGGAGGCATCTGGGTCTCTGGGTGGGGCAGCTATCTGTTCTTCAGCAGGGCAGACATCTGTCCTTGGTTCCTGTTAGTCTTTTGTTTTATTGGCTATACATCAGAGACAGGAGCAACACTCTATATCCTGATTTAAAGTTAATAAGAAGAAAATCTCTAATATGTATAGTAAAGATTACTGTTTACATGAGTGGCGCCAACAATTCTATTTGCATAAGTTCAAAACAAGTGTATCTCTCTAATCTATAGTGATAGAAATCAGAACAGTATTTACTTGGAGTTAGGCCGGAATGAGTAAGATTGATTGGAAATGAGCACAAGGGAACTTTCTGGAGTGATGAAAATGTTTTATATCTTGATTGGGGTTACACAGGTGTATATAATTGCCAAAACTCACAGAATTGCACACCTAGTATCTGTGTTTTGAGTAAAGTATATGTCAATTAAAGATAAAACAGACAACAATATGATGAAAAAATCTAATTAAAATAATTTAATTAAAAATTTAAAAACAGAGCTGCAGGACATTACAAAATAAAATGGTGCAATAAAATGTTGCTTTAAGAATTTAGGTTTTCCCGGGGCTGGCCCCGTGGCCGAGTGGTTAGGTTCGCGTGCTCTGCTGCAGGCGACCCAGTGTTTCGTTGGTTCAAACCCTGGGTGCGGACATGGCACTGCTCATCAAGCCATGCTGAGGTGGCGTGCCACAACTAGAAGGACCCACAATGAAGAATATAATACAGCTATGTACTGAGGGGCTTTGGGGAGAAAAAGGAAAAAAATAAAACCTTTAAAAAAAGAATTTAGGTTTTCCTAAGTAGCCAGAGCTCATCTCTTCACTGCTAAGTGGATGTCAACATGAAAAATGCACAACTCAAAAACTTAAAATATTTTCTCATTGTTTCTCGTTTTCTGTTTGTTTGCTCTAGCTAGTAAGATAAGTTAACATTCATCAGGAAAGAAACTGAACTGGAGAAAAACATTAATCTCAACTCCAAAGTATTGCTTTCCCAAGTATCTCCCTTATGGTCCACGAATTCTTTAGAATTTCCTGATTTTAGGAAAATACTCCTCGACATACTAGTTTTACTCTGTGACGTTCTGTTCAGTGATGTGTTTTTTTTGTTTGTTTGTTTTAAGGAAGATTAGCCCTGAGCTAACTACTGCCAATCCTCCTCTTTTCGCTGAGGAAGACTGGCCCTGAGCTAACATCCGTGCCCATCTTCCTCTACTTTATATGTGGGACGCCTACCACAGCATGGCGTGCCAAGCGGTGCCTTGTCCGCACCACGATCCGAACCTGTGAACCCCGGGCCGCGGAAGTGCAACATGTGCACTCAACTGCTGCGGCACCGGGCCGGCCCCTGTTCAGTGAGGTTTTAATTTCAAGAAAAATAAATTTGGTCAGAAAAGTATTCTGCTAGGTTTTCTACTGAAAAAAGCCCAAAGGATGGATTAAATCATCAATGCAAACTAAATGTAAATCCCAACCAGACCTGCTGGGAACCACACCCAACTTCCTGGGTAGAAGGCAGAGCGGGGAAATGGTGCAGCCAGGCTGCAGGGAGGCAGGCAGGCAAAGAGACGAGCAGGGAGGATCACATTTGTTGGACCCCTTCTCCGTGCCATACACTATTTTAGGAGCTTTAATGTAATTGTGTCATTTAAAGAATATAAACAAGAGTATGGGAAAGGGATACAAAGAGAAGTAAAAAAAAAAAATTCCTTGCCTATCTTTCCCCACCATGTACAAAGTCATATCTTAGCAGAAGCTGACAATGACAGATTCCAGGAAGGACTGGGTGGAGGTGGCTGCCAAGAACAGTCACCTCCTAGGAACTCTAGCACCTCTTCTCCCCCTGCAGAACAGGTGGCTGGGCTTTTGCAAGACTTGTCTAAACAGCCAGTAAAAGAAAGAGTGTGTTTAATTTTGGAGAAAGGGCCTGCTGTTTTATATGATTATTTTTAATTAGCTATTTTCTGGGGGTTGATTAAATTTGGAAATAATTGCATCTTGGGAATATTTAAGAAACTCGGATTGTAAACCTAGGGCTGCCTCAGGAATTCCCGCATGGGTTTGTCACTCTGTGACCAATTGCCAGTCCTGAACACAAGTATCCTTTGTCTACAGAAGAGATTGTGGTCATGCAAATTTTTTCTAGTTCTTCTCTGCCTGGAAAGAGAATCCCATCTGGCCGACTTCTCTTTTTTTCCCTATTTTCTTGTATGAAATATGCAAAACACAAATGCATGAGCCACAAAGCAGCAGATTATGGTGCTTTTATATTGCAGATAAAATTGAAGCATGACAAGATGTTAAAATTTGCCCCTGGGAGAAGCGTGTAAAAGAAACTATGTTTGCATAATGATATAATAAAATTTTAATAAGTCCAGGATGGGAAGTCAAATAATTCTGGGGGAAAAGAAAAAGAAAATTGCCACTTTGAAAAATTCAGTCATAAATAAACTGTAAGAGAAATAGTTTAAGGATCTAGAATATTTAAAACCAAGATGTGAGCTCCTTTTATAAATAGAAAAACAAGATTTTTTTTGTATTGTTAAGATTATGTGTCTAACTCAATTTACAAAGCACTTTCCCACCCATTATACTATCTAATACTCATGACTATGAGGTAAGGAGTGAAGCTATTATTAGACTTATTTTATAGATGAAGAAACTGAAGCTCAGAACAGTTTTTGCCCAAGGTCGTACATGAGCTTTAGTTGGAACTCACATGCAAGTCTCGACATTCAAAATTCCTGGGCTCTTGCCACAGAATCCCACTGCTTCTGTTCTCTTCCTGAAAATATTGTGAAACTAAATAATGTTAATCATAGAGCAAGCTCTTTAGTTAATTATATTTACTAGTGCAAATGTAGAAAAGCATTACAGTGTGGTGGTTGAGAGAATGGGCTGCTTACCACTGCTTAGCTGTGTGACCTGGGGTAAGACACTAAACTTTTCTCTGCCTCAGTTTACTCACCTGTAAGACAGGAATAATAAAAGCACCTACCTTACAGGGATTTTGGAAGCAATAAATGAGTTAATACGTGTTAAGCACCTGGTACAGTGCCTGGCTCACCGTAATCATTTAATAAGGGTAAAGTTTTATTGTCTCTGCAAGTTAATTTTTATGTTTAGGTTACTATGAAGCATTAAAATATTAATTATTTTAAATAGCCATATTAAATTTGCAAATTAATTTTATGTTTAGGTTACTCTGATAAGCATTGAGATATTTTAATTAGCTGTGTATGTGTTGTATTACACAGATCCTAAAAACTATACAATTTAAAGACTGCAACCAAATATCTCATTTTACTATCTCTAGCATGCTCTTGTCTGTTATGAATCGGTATCTCTTTTAGTTGATTAAGGATCAGACGTCTGAGTCAAATTACTTAGCCTAAAGTCATAACAAAACACTACAATTTACACCTATTCTGAACCATCCTAGTCTAAGAATCACAGGGATTTCAATGTAATTTTGAACAGCCTTTTGCCCTTTCCAAAATAATGGTCGAACTCATTTACCTTGCTTGAATACATTTATTGTGTAGAACATTATTTAGATATCAAGTCCCTTCAAGTAAATGTTAAGCACCAGCCTTTGTTCCTGCCCTCGAGTCAATATAAAAGCAGGCAAATATATAGTCGAGAATCACCGAGTCTTCTTGTGTCACATAGCAAGGATGCTCTTAATAACTCCTGGAGCCAGATGGAAAGAACACAGAAAGAGCTTGAGGAGGATTCCATCAGTTAAATGAAGAGCTATTTAGACATCAAAAAGAATGGTGACTGTAACTGATTTTAGCACACTGAGTTTCCAAAATCTGTAAATCCATGGTGATGAGGGAAGGAGGAGAGAAGAGGGAGAAAGATAGGGTAAAGCAAAGGGAAGCTTTTCTGTCTAGAAGAATACCAGCTAAATGATCAACCAAATGAAAAGGCAACCTATGGAATGGGAGAAAATATTTGCAAACCATATATCAGATCAGGGATTAGTATCCAAAATGTATAAAGAACTCGTACAACTCAATAGGAAAAAAACAATCTGATTAAAAAATGGGCAGAGGAGCTGCATTTTTCCAAAGAAGACATACAAATGGCCAGCAGGTACATGAAAAGATGCTCAGCATCTCTAACCATCAGGAAAATGCAAATCAAAACCGTGGTGAGATATCACCTCACACCCATTAGAATGGCTATCAAAAAAATGAGAGCTAACAAGTGTTGGCGGGGATGTGGAGTAAAGGGAACGTGTGCACCCTGTTGGTGGGAATGTAAATTGGTTCAGTCACAATGGAAAACAGTATGGAGTTTCCTCAAAAAATTAAAAATAGAACTATCATATGCCAGCAATCCCACTTCTGGGTATATATCTGCAGGAAATGAGAAGAGGATATTGAAAATATATCTACACTCGAATGTTTATTGCAGCATGATTCACAAGAGCCAAGATATGGAAACAACCTAAGTGTCCATTGTTACCGAACCTGAAGTGAGTTCGGCTCACCTGTTGTGCAGCAAGCCAATCTCTGACACCGGGGGTGGTGGAAGAAAGTAGGAACTTTATTTTTGCACAGCGTTGAGCAAGGAGAGAGGGCAGCTAACACTGAAATCCCAAACTCCCCGAAAAGCTAAAAGGAAGGGTTTTTATTTGGGGTTTTAGGTAGCGGAGGGGGAGCATATGGCCTTGCTGGTCGGAGCTTTCCCACCACCCTGTCTTTGGCCTTGAGACTATTTGCAGAGAGGAGCGAGCCCGTGACCTTGCTGGTCAGCAGCTTTCCCACCAGCCCGCATCTCTTTGTGGGGAGGAGATGGTCCAGGTGCTTGTCCTTGATGGTGTCTGTCTCCATGGAGGATAGCGGATTCTGGAGCCAGGAAGCCAGAGAGTAAGCAAGGAATGAGTGTTTTTGTTTTAACCCCATATATGCTGGGTTTAATGTGGGGAAACTGATATCAGGGTCGGTATCACCATCAATGGATAAAGAAGATGTGGTATATACATACAATAGAATATCATTCAGTCATGAGAAAGAAAGAAACCTTCTATCTGTGACAACATAGATGGACTTTGAGGGCATTATGCTAAGTGAGATGTCAGACAGAGAAAGACAAATGCATGTGATAACCCTTACACGTGGATCGTAAAAAAGCTGAACTTGTAGAAACAGAGTCAAATGGTGGTTACCAGGGGCTGGGGGCAAGGGAATTGGGGAGATGTTGGTCAAAGGGTACAAATTTGCAGTTAGAAGATGAGTGTGTCTGGAGATCTAATGCACAGCATTGTGGGATTATAGTCAACAATACTATATTACGTACTTCGAAGTTGCTAAAACAGTAGATCTCAAATGTTCTTACTCAGAAAGAAATGATAATTTTGTGACATGATGGAGATGTTAACTAACACAATGATGGTAATCATATGCAATATGTAAAAGTATCAAGTCAACATGTTGTACACCTTAAACTTACACGATGCTATATGTCAATTATATCTCAAGAAAAAAGAAAAGGAAGAAGAATGCCAGCTAATAAACGTTCGATGGAAATTCGCCATATTGCAACCCCAGTGTTATAATTAACTCAAGCAAAGATCATCTAAATCAGTAGTTCTTGAAAGTCACTGTGCATCAGAATCACCTAGAGGCTTGTTAAAGCACCCATTACTAGATGCCCTCCACCAAAATTTAGCAGGTGTGCAGCGGGACCTGAGAGTTGTCTTTTCTATCAAGCTCCCATTTGACCCTGTTTCAGGATCACACTTGAGAACTGCTGAGGGAAACAATCCGGTGATGGGTTGTTGAGGAGCAGGTTATTCACACAAACAAGGGTTATTGAAAATAAACATTTAAAAGGAAAAAGAAAAAAGGAAAGTGAGTCAGAGTGGTAGAAATTACTAATACCTTTTTCTGACGAAGTTCAGGTACTGTTCATGTTGATACCTGGTCCTGGAACCTAGGGATCTGAAGAAGCCAGACCTTCCCTGAAATGCCAGGCAAGATCACATCTAAACTTTAAGAGCTCTTTAGGATCAGGAGTTCTACTTTTGTTTCTGTTGTTAACATACTTGTTTGACCTCAGACAAGTACTTGACTTTACTTACAAAATTATAGGCCTTATCTCTTTACTTATAAAATTAGGATTTTGAACTAAGTGTTTTCCATGGGCCTAATGGCAGAGGGTTACAAAGCCTTAAGAAATTAGACTGGAAGAAATTACTGCATCCTGCAGCTTTGAAATCAGAAAATAGCAATACGGAGACACCGCCTCTAGCGGAAATTATTTTTATAACACTGTATCAGGGATTTCTTTTTCTAAGAAAGACAGTTGTCTTAGAATCTTGGCAATACAGAATTTAAAAGAATGTGAAAGAAATGTTTTAAGACAAGTTTAAAAAGTCAATGTTGCTGCAGCCACTCTGCTTTATATGGGGGCTAGGAATCACTTGACTCTGCAGAAAGAAATTAATTAACTCAGTTCTTTTGAACCACGTATTACTTTCTTGTGAGACGTAAAACCACAAACCACTCTTGTAAAATTTTGTGTGATAATGAAGTAGATTAAGGAAGACTCTATCAGAAAATCTACGTTTCCTCACTACTGACTATCTGTAAAAGGCAGCTAGTTTATACTCAGTGCAGTTTAGACAAGTCACAGGCTCGTCTCCTTCGCAGACTCTCCCTTCCAGTCTTGAGACTGTGCTGAGGAGTGAATGGAGCTGGAGCTACAACAGGCATAATTTGAAGGGTGCCTCAAAGACCACTTCTCTAGCCCTTGCCTTTTTCCATGAATTTCACCAATAAAAATCCTCTTGGCCAGGAGAAGGCAGTCATCTTGAGCACGCAATGGAAGAAGGGTGGTTCCCCAAAGGAAAGCTCTCGCTGGAAGCTTTCCCTGGAAGGGAAAAGGAGACTAGATGGGCAAAAATAAGATTACATGTCAGAGCAAATGTAAGTTCGGTGAAATTAGAATCTCTGAGGAAATAAGAGTTTGGAATTAGGCAAGGGAAGAACTTGGGAAGTGAGACTTGGGTAAGGAAGAGGGGATAGATAGTAGAGGCAGACAAGTGGCCAGGATGGGTGGAGTGAAGCTCGGGGCAGCTTGAAAGCGGAGCCTGTCTGTCAGGTGGGGAGGAAGACGATGACTCAGAGAAACCAGGCTTGCTTTCATTTTTCTTTATGTTGCAAGTGGATTCTCATATCACTTTTAGCAAAACCTACCAGGCTGAAATTATGCAGTTCTGGGCTAAACATTTTCATATATTTTTAGCCCATGCCTCAATCAGTATTGCCTCCTCCTCGCCCTACTTCACACTCTCCTACCCCAGCAAGATACCCTTTTGTCACTCTCTATCATAGCGAAGGGTTACAGAGCTTGGAAAGAAAGGCCAAGCAAAGCTTTAAAGGGCTGTGACCTACTCTTCTTGGTCTACAGTATCCTGCTCCATAGCTCTAATTTCCAAGGGGCCTTGGAATTGCCAAGCTGTAGTTGGGATACTGCCTTTAGAGTGAAAGCCGAAGTCAGACTTGCCAGAGTGAGTACCCAGGGGGTAAGTGTGTCCAGTCCTTGGCTCACTTGTATCCCATGATAATTATGTACAACAGAAATGCATAATTAAAGATATTTCAAAGTGCACTTAACCATACATTTATTTGGCTTTAAGAAAATATCTTAATATTTGAAAATTGAAAAGAATTGTAAAATTGTAGAAAATAGCCTTTTGTTGCCCTTCTGATGCTGTTATATCATGTTTAATTAACTTAGCATGGGTTTCATTTTTGTGGGACTCAGTGCCGGCTTCATTTTTTAGAGCATGTAGGGTGCCCAAATATAGAATGGTACATGCATATATCACAAACATAGTAATATGGTTTTGGTTTCACCTACTTAGGCCAAGGATTCATTTTTCTAGTACTAACCTTTAAAGGTAGGAGTTGAATAGTGACTAATGATCATATTTACCTCCTAAAAAGAAAATGCTGAAGAACAAGAATGGGATTGAGCAAGGGGACCTCTTCAAGTCACAGCCTGCCATCAGCCCAGCTGGACCTGACAATAGCCTTACACACTAGTGTCCTTCAAAAGATTAAAGAATAAAGCTGTTGGAACGTTCCTATCTTGAACAGTCTTATTTTTCAAAAAGATAAATGTGAAACAGCAGCGTACGTACAGTCCTTGGCACGGGAGACGCTGGGATGGAGGGAAGCAAGCATCGGCCTTCGAGTCAGCCAACAGATTTGCACTGGGGGATGTAGAGCAGAGGGCCTAAACTCGCTGAGCCTCAGTTTTCTCCTCAGAAAAATGGGAAAACTAACACCTGCTTCATAAACTAAAATATAAGTAAGGTACCTGGAATGTTGGAAATGCTCAAAAAATGTTAGTTTCCTTTGCCCACAGCCAAACCAGTTCTTCGAGAGCAGCAGCACGGGGTGATAGGGCGGGGTCTTTGCATTAAGAATGAAGGAGAAGGATATGGCAGGACGAGGGAACTCCAGGTTGATTGTTTAAATTTTCTTTCTTGGGGCCGGCCTGGTGGCGCAGCGGTTAAGTTCTCAGGTTCTGCTTCTTGGTGGCCCGGGGTTCACCGGTTCAGATGCTGGGTGTGGACATGGCACCGTTTGGCAAAACCCATGCTGTGGTAGGTGTCCCACGTATAAAGTAGAGGAAGATGGGCATGGATGTTAGCTCAGGGCCAGTCATCTTCAGCAAAAAGAGGAGGATTGGCAGTAGTTAGCTCAGGGCTAATCTTCTTAAAAAAAAAAAAGTAAGTTTTCTTTCTTTCCTTTTTTTTTTTTGAGGAAGCTTGTCCCTGAGCTAACATCTCTTGCCAATTTTCCTCTTTTTGCTTGAGGAAGATTTGCCCTGAGCTAATACCTCTGGCAGTCTTCCTCTGTTTTGCATGTGGGTCGCCATCACACCTTGGCCACCGAAAAGTGGTATATGTTCACACCTGTGAACTGAACCCGGGCTGCCAAAGCCTAGCATGCTGAACTTAACCACTAGGCCATGGGGTCTGCCCTACATTTTCTTAATAAAGTAAAGGTCAAGATCAGGAACAAAAGGGAGGTGGAAATGGGTGGGAGAAATAAGGAGTAAAGAAAAGAGGAAAAGGTGTAAATTAGTTTTCTGAAGATTGATAGGTAGAGTTTATCAGAGATTCGGTAGACTTTTGGGTGATACTGAGTGCCCTCTTGAGGCTTCTGATCATGAAATTCAGGTGACACCAAGTTGTACAATTGTACAGTCTCAAGTGCACATGTGCAGGCACAGAACTAGTGCATGGATGGGGTTAACTGAGGCTGGACTTTTTGCGAGGCCAGTGTGGTATAGGGAGAGAGGCAAAGAAATGGAAAGTATTTTCAAGGGAACAATCAGAGTGGTAATTATCAAATTTAAGCTAAATAAGGAGAGAAGAAAAGACAGTAGGAGACTTCTCTGAGAGTGGAAAAGAGCAGTACAGCTATCTATTCCACTTCTGATATAAATTGTTACCTTCCCCCTTAGGCGGCAGGAGCAGTTAAGAAAAAGTTCTATAAAAATTATTTTATTGGGATCATATTGGTTTGCAACATTGTGTAAATTTCAGATGTACATCACTATTATTTCAGTCTCTGTATAGACTGCAGGAGACTGATTTTGTTTTAAAGTAATAATTGTTAATCTCCATTACATTTAACAAATGAAATCCAGAAGTTTATTAACAGAATAATATAATATGAGTAAGGACAGTTTATTCTAGGAATACATGAGTGCTTAAATATTACATCAAAAGATGAAAGAAGAATAACCAAATGATCATATCATTAGATATGGTATCAGTTATCTATCGCTGTGTGACAAACCACCCCAAAACTTGTGGCATAAAACAACCATTTTATTGCACTCATGGATTCTCAGGGTCAGTGTTCAGAACAGAGAACAGCAGGGACCATTTATCTTTGCTCCACAATGTCCAGAGCCTCACTGGGGAGTCTCAGAGGCTGGGGTGACTTGATGACTGAGGGATAGAATCATCTGGAAGCATCATCGCTCATTTGTTTGGCACTTGATGCGGGCTGTTGGCTGGGACCCCAGCTGGGCTGTCAGATGGAAAATTTATACATAGCCTCTCCTGGTGCTTTCTCCATGGGTTAATCTGAGCTTTCTCATAGCAATGACTGGTGGGTTCCAAGAGTGAGCATCCCAAGAGAAGAAGCTGGAACTGCATGGCATTTTTATGATCCAGCCTTGGAAGTAACATAATATCACTTCTGCTGTATTCTCTTTGTCCAGGCAGTCACAGAGATCTTCCCAGGTTCAAAGAGAGGATACAAACTCCACAACTCAATGGAAAAAGTGTCAAGTATGTGGGATGGGAGATAAAGTTGTGGCATCTTAAAAGAAATACATAATCTGCTACAGATACTGAAAAATTGTTTGATAAAATGCAGCAGCCCTTTTCTTTTTAAAGCACTTAGACCAAAAGAAATAGAAGGATAGGTGTATATCCAAAATAGTTAAAAGCAGGGTGTCAAAGAGAGTATGTTCACAGTAGCATTATTTACAGTAGCCAAGAGGTAGAAGGAACTCGTGTCCATCGACAGATTAATGAATAAACAAAATGTGGTGTATACATACAATGGAATATTATTCAGCCTTATAAAGGAAGGAAATTCTGATACATGGTAAAACATGGATGAAACTTGAGGACATTATGCTAAGAGAAACAAGTTAATCACAAAAAGGGAAATACTTAATTTGTATGATTCCACTTATACGAGGTATCTAGAGAAGTCAAATTTATAGAAACAGAAAGTAGAAGGGTGGTTACCAGGGGCTGGGGGAAAGGAGGAAATAGGGAGTTGTTGTTTAATGAGTAGAGAGTTTCAGTTTTGCAAGATGAAAAGAGTTTTGGAGACTGGTTGCACAATAACGTGAATATACTTAACAGGACTGAACTGTAAACATAAAAATCATAAACGGTAAATTTTATGTTATGTGTCTTTAGTCACAATTCAAAAAAGGAATAGAAGGAAACTTTCTAGATGTGCTAAAGAATACTGCGGCAGATGTTGCATATTGGCATGCTCTAGAATGAGTGTACAGATGGACGCTAAAAAACTCCATTTCCAAGGCTCTCTTGTAGCTAAGGCTCGAGATGTGATTTGGGTCCCACCAAACAGCAGCACTTATGTGAGACTTCGATTTGGAACTGAGTCATCTGTGGAGAGAGGCAGTGTGCAGGGCATCTGCCTTGTTGGTGTAGACTGTGGCAGAAGTGGCATGGTTCTGGAGCCAGCCGCTCTAGCAGCAGCTTATTAATTTGGCAGAAGACTTCTTGATTCAGCAGCTTTCAACATCAGTGGTGGCAGCATTCCCAATTTTGGTCAACGCAGAGTGGTTATGGGGTCCACGAGTTGCCTAGATCTCGCGCCTCCCACTTTTATGAAAAGGCTGGAGGCAAAATCGTCATGGTTTGCATAATAAAATTATTGTAAATGTAGAGAATCAAAGGCATCGTATTTTAAAAAGAAAACTGTTAGAGCTGATGAAAGAATTAAATAAAGTGGCAAGATTTAAGACAGCTATACAGGGGCTGGCCCCATGGCCAAGTAGTTAAGTTTGCATGCTCTGCTTCGGGGGCAGCTCTGGGTTTCGCTGGTTAGAGTCCTGGGTGCAGGCATGGCACCGCTCATTGAGCCATGCTGAGGCAGCATCCCACATGCCGCAACTGGAAGGACCCACAACTGGAAATACACAACTATGTACCGGGGTGCTTTGGGAGAAAAAGGAAAATAAAATCTTAAAAAAATTTTAAAAATTAAAAAAAGACAACTATGTATTAAAAAAAACAATGCTTTTTCTTTAACCCAATAAAAATCAGGTAGACATGTAATTTTAAAGTCCTATTCCAAATGACAACGAAAGTCAACAAGAACCGGGAATAAACTTACAAGAAACGCACTAGACTTATTCAGCACACAGGTTCCATTTCAGTCTTTTTCCCCTCTGTTTCACCTTCAGAATATGTTCCCCATTCTCCCAACTAAAATCAGTAAACAACTAAAAGGAATATTATAACAAAATACTTCATGAGAGCTGGTCTCACGGCAGTCTCAGTAATACGAAAACCTATTTTTGCCTGATCAGCTGAGCAAATTAAAATTCAATTCTTCTTTGGCTGTTACTGTTGTTTTCCATCGCAAGGTTTTGTTGTTTTTGTTTTAACTTCTATGTTAGAGTTAAGAAAACAAAAACTCTACACCCCATAAACGAAGGCAAACGTTTTCATTTTTAGACAAAGGAAGTTAAGAGGAAAACAATTCTGAAGCAGCAATGTTTCTGCCATAGGAAAAGAAACTTTTAATATAACCCTCATGAAACTGTGCTCCTGGCGTTCTTTTCATAAACCGTGAATGTATAACCAATTTTCAAAGATTTAGGGAAACGAGCTGTTGCACAAGGGATGATGGGATATGTTATTTTGTTTTTGTATTTGTTTTCTTTCTCTTTCTTTTCTAGAACTGATGGTAGTTTATTGGCCAAATAATGATGAGATTGTCTCTGTCAGAAACAGTCAAAGAAGAATAAATCTGATGAAGTTTGGATGCTTTAGCTGTATTTATCATAAGTAAACTCTCTTTAAGGAATATAACCAAAATTAGGATAAAGTGTAACCTCTTTATTTAGAGATTCAGAGCTATATCAATTTCTGTACATATTATGAGTGAGGAATCAGTTGGAAAATTATAGTTGTATTTCTATCTATCACTGAGGTAATCAGTGAATTTGATGTGATTATATGGATGCATCATGATTAAAAATATTGCTTGATACCCTATAAAACAATATTCATACAAATGTATCCACCAGGTCTGCTGGGAAGCAGAAACTGAGATGAACTTAAGAGTACAAAAGGCATACTGAGGACTAACACCTGTGAAAGGAAAAAGGAGGAAACAGGACTAGGCAGAGGAGATATCGGACCACAGTGAGGATCTGCCAACATCCCAGCCATCCCAATGCAGAGCTCCAGAGCCAAGATTGCCCATTACAGGAGTGGTGCATTAGCTGGAAATGGCCAGTCTTTTGTTCTACCACCTTATCGAGTCATTGATTGGGGCCACCTCAAGAAAAGTATGACCTTGGCTCAAAAGCTGAAGGGACTTGAAGGAGTTAACAGCCGGAGCCTGTCAGCTAACTGCACAATCCTTGTTGTTGAGCAATGAGTCCTTTCTTGAAGGGGCATCTGAGCCACACAGTATCTCTATGTCTGCCACAACAAGTTAGCATCAGTGTTACATACAAAACAAATTATGTGCTGCTTTCTTATAATTTCTTATTTTTAAAAAATAATGAGACTCATGTACCCCTATGTTCATTGCTCATTATTCACAATAGCCAAGACATGGAAGCAAGCTAGGTGCCCATCAAATGAAGACTGGATGAAGAAGATATGGTGTGTGTATATATACAATGGAATACTACTCAGCCATAAAAAATGATAAAAATTGTCCCATTCACAACAACATGGATGGACCTTGAGGGTATTATGTTAAGTGAAATAAGCCAGATAGAGAAAGACAAACTCTGTATGATTCCACTCATATGTGAAAGATAAACAAACACAGGGACAAAAAGAACAGATTAGTGGTTACCTGGGGGAAGGCGGGTCAGGGGTGGGCACAAAGGGTGAAGGGGTACACCTATAAGATGACTGACAAATAATAACGTACAACTGAAATTTCACAATGTTGTAAACTATCATAACCTCAATTAAAAAAGTGATAAGGATGTCAAACCTATAAACAGCTTCAGTTTTTAGGAAACGCTAACTGAACAGTGGGCCAAACTAGTTCTATCACTTGCTTTCTACACTTGGAAGAAAACAGGCATTTTGTAGGTCATGTGTGTTTACCTAACAAAATCTAGAGTAATTATACTAGTCTGGCAGATAATCTGAGTTCTCAATGGGGTAACAGTCCTAATATCCAAAGAATTGACAGCAGATTTATTGTGGAGTAAGTTTATCTGTTGCAATTAAGCTAAATGCTTTACAGAATGAACATGGAGTTAAGTCAATAGTGTAAAAAAAGATCAATTGTCCTATATAGTTCATAAGGTATTAACACTTCAAGGCATGTGGTATGACTTCAGAGAAACTCAAAACACTGTTTTAGAGTTCTTATAGACACTAATATAATAGAAATAGTCACTATTAGGTAACTAAAATTTTCTTCTTTGGTTTATTATGACAACACCACTCCTAATGAGTATCCTAAAATACATTATGAACATTAAATAATTAGTCCTCCAGTTTGTCAATATTTATCAAAATTGCATTGACCCAAGAATCCCACTTCAAGGAATTTATCCTTAAATATACTTGAATGCAAACAAAATAATTTTGTTTATTGCAGCATTGTTTGTAATAGAAGATTAGAAAAAAAAACAGTTGTCCCTCACAAGAGGACTGATAAAATTAATTATTGTAGATGCTGGCCTGGTGGTGTAGTGGTTAAGTTTGCACGCTCCACTTCGGCAGCCCAGGGTTCACAGGTTCGGATCCCGGGCGAGGACTTACACACTATTCATCAAGCCATGCTGTGGTGGTGTGCCACATATAAAAAAGTGGAGGGAGACTGGCACAGATGTTAGCTCAGGGACAGTCTTCCTCACACACACACAAATTAGTTATTGTACATCCATGTAATAAAATTCTATGTAACTACAAAAATGTGAGCATACTCTCCATGTATGGATTTGGAAAAACTTTAACATAAATTATCAAGTGTAGAAAAGAGATGCAAAACAGAGTTTGTTGAAATTTATTAATAAAACAGGAATGTAAGAGTATACATCTTTAGACCTAGTAAATGAGTTTAGCAGTGTTGCAAGATACAAGATAAGTATACAAAAATCAATTGTATTTCTATATACTACCAATGAACAATCTGACAATGATAGTAAGAAAACAACCATCTACAATAGGATCAAAAAAGAATAAAATACTTACAAATACATTTAACAAGAGAAGTGCAAAACTTATGCTGTGAAAACTACAAAACATTATTGAAAGAAATTAAAGACGACCTATGTAAATAGAAAGACAGTACATGTCTGTGAATCAGAAGCGTTAATATTGTTAAGATGGCAATACTCACCACATCAATCTGTAGATTCCATGTAATCCCTATCAAAATTTAAGCTGCCCTTGAATCTCCTGGCATTTGTGGTTCCAAGAACTTAAACCCATTAAGAGATAATGCTAGTGCCTCTGAGGCAGACAGGATTGCCTCTGAGGAAAATATAACAAATCAAAAGAGGAAAGGATTTCCCGAAGGGTAGAAAAAGTTTTCCTGACCTGAGGGAAGACTGAGAGGATTAAGAGCAAAGTCCTGAGCGGGTCTCAGAGGAATAGTGTGAGGAATCAGAATTTGCCACCCCAAAATGTGTCTCTCTGGCTTGATTATCTTTAAGAACAAAAAACTCAGAAAGAAACTTTGACCTTCTCTCTAACTACCTAAAAGAGTTTTAAGTTAAAAGGCTTCTCCCAGGAAGGAGCTATCACCATAACATCTAGGTATGTTAGACTGGAAAGAATCTTGCGAGGCCCATTTTTATCAAAGTTCTCTCTTGGGTCAAGCTGTCTATAGATGACCCAGCAAACATTTGTTTATCAAACAGTTACCTTTTCATCTCCCTGTAAATCACTTTCTCCCTTTTGAAGTCCCAAACCACTACCCCCAACATCCTCCTTCGTCCTTAGCTGAAGATAGTATTTAAGGTGGTGGTTTCTGCCATTTTGGTGAGTTACTCAGTTTTCCTGGGTGTCTCCCACATATGCATGTTATTAAACTTTGTTGGATTTTCAAAAAAAAAAAAAAAATTAAGCTGCCCCTTTTTTTGTAGAAATTGACAAGCTGATCATGATATTGATATAGAAGTGTAAGGGACTAAGAATAGCCAAAACCATCTTGAAAAGAGGAACAAAGTTGAAGGACTCACACTCCCTTATTTCAAGACTTACTATCAATCACAGTAATCAAGACTGTGTAGTATTGGCAAAAGGGTAGACATATAGATCAATGGAATAGGACTCAGAGTCCAGAAATAAACCCTGACATTTATAGTCAATAAATTTTTAATAATGATGTTAAGACAATTCAACGCAAAAAGAATAGTCTTTTCCGTAAATAGTGTTGGGGCAACTAGATATCCATCTGCAAAAGAATGAAATTGGACTCCTTCTTTAAACCATACACAAAAATTAACTCAAAATGGATCATAGACCTAAATATAAGAACTGAAGCTAAAAAAACTCTTAGGAGAAAATATAGGGATAAATCTCCATGACCTTAGGTTAGGCAAAGACTTCTTAGATATGACACTAAAAGTACAAGCAGCAACAACAAAAATAGATAAATTAGACCTAATCAAATTAAAAACTTTTGTTCTTCAAAGAAACATTAAGAAAGTAAAAAGACATCCCAGAGAATGGGAGAAAATATTTGTAAATCATGTATCTGATAAGGAACTTGTATCCAGAATATAGAGAGAACACTTAAAAATCAATAATAAAAAGACAACCCAATAAAGAACAAGCAGAGGATCTGAACTGACATTCCTCCAAAGAAGATATACAAATGGCCTATAAGCACATGAAAAGATACTCAACAGCATTAGGAATCAGGGAAATGCAAATCAAAACCCACAATGACATACTACTTCATAGCCACTAGGATGGCTGTAATAAAAAAGACAATACAAGTGTTGGTGAGGATATGGAAAAACTGTAACCCTCATACATTGCTGGTTGAAATGTAAAATGATGCAACCACTTCAGAAAACAGTCTGGCTATTTGTCAAAAGATTAAACATAGGGTCACTATATGATCCAGTAATTCCACTCCTGGATACATACCCAGGAGAAATGAAAATATATGTCTACACAAAAACTTGCACATGAATGTTTATTGTAGTGTTATTCAGTATAGACCAAAAGTGGAAATAACCCAAATGTTCATCAACTGATGAATGGATAAACAGAATGTAGTATATCCGTACAATGGAATACTATTTGACAATGAAAAGAAATGAAATACTGATACATGCTGTAGCATGAAAGAACCTTGAAGGCATTATACTAAGTGAAAGAAGCCGGTCACAAAAGACCACATATTGTATGATTCCATTTATACGAACTATCTGGAATAGGCAAATCTATGGAGGCTGAAAATAGATTAGTGGTTGCCTGGAGGAGTGGGGGTAGAGGTTGGGGAGAAATGAAGAATGACTACTCATGGATATGAAGTTTCTTTTTGGGATGATGAAAATATCCCAAAATTGGTTGTGGTGATGGTTGCACAATTCTGTGACTATACTTAAAAATAATGGAACACTTTAAATGGGTGAATTGTACAGTATGTGAATTATATCACAATAAAGCTGTTTTTAAAAACAACGTGTATTTGAACAAGTTACTAATTAACAACAAAGGGAAAAATAACTTTACACTGGATAAATTTGGTGGACTCCTCCTTAACTAAGAAATCAAAGTTAGCATCACTAATGATGGGGTAAACTGTCATTATGTCCCCTCTGATGTGACACATTCAGGACACATCACTTATGTGCCCAAAAATGCAAAACCTGAGTCTTATCATGGTAGAACTTCAGACAAACCCAAACTGAGGGACATTATAAGACAAAATGGCCTGTCATCTTAAGAAATGTCAATACCATGAAAAACAAAGAAAGAATGAGAGATTGTTCTAGATTAAAGGAGACTAAAGAGACAAGAAAACTAAAGCAATATATGATCCTAGACCAGGAAAAACAACCTCTGTAAAGAACATTGTTGGGACAATTGGTGAAATTTGAATATGGTCTGTAGATAAGATGATAGTATTATATCAATGTTAGCTTTCTGAATTTAATAATTTTACTGTGGTTATGTAAATGAAAGTCCGTGTTCTTAGGAAATGAACACTGACTCACTGAAATCTTTGGGGTAAACAGGGATAATGTGTGCAAGTTGCTCTCAAGTAATTATGAAGAAAAATTATATGCATATATGCATATTTGTATGTATATATGTGTTTATGGAGAGACAAGGATAGAGCAGAGAGAGAGAGAAAATGATATAGAAAATGTGGCAAAATGTTAAAAATTGGTGAATCTGCATGAAAGGTATATGAGAATCTTCGTACTGTTTTGACACTTTTCTGTTAAAAATTATATTTGTGTTTGCTTGTGTTTGTATCAAGAAACTGAAGGAATATATAAAAAAGTAATAAAAATTGTTACCTGTTAGGAAATAGGGTAGAAGTACTATAGCTGGTGTGCAGGGTGAAAAAAGACACTTCTTTTTTTTTAAGATTTTTTATTTTTTTCCTTTTTCTCCCCAAAGCCCCCCGGTACATAGATATATATTCTTGGTTGTGGGTCCTTCTAGTTGTGGCATGTGGGATGCTGCCTCAGCGTGGTTTGATGAGCAGTACCATGTCCGCGCCCAGGATTCGAACCAATGAAACACTGGGCCGCCTGCAGCAGAGCGCGAGAACTTAACCACTCGGCCACGGGGCCAGCCCCAAAAGACACTTTTTGAATCATGTGAATATATTACTTATTTGAAATTTTAAACGCCAAATTATTTTTAAATTAACCTTTGAGTGTCTTTGAATTACACATCATGGTTCCTTATATTCAGGTATTGAACTCCTTATACAACGGGTTCTTGACTGATGAGGTTACTTTCTCTGGACACAAATTATACAAGTTCTTATTATGGATATTAAGTAATTTGCTTGAGGCAGCAAAGATCAATGAAGGACTTGAGTTGGGTGACCTGAGTTCAAACCAAAATGTTGCTCTCATTTTCACTCATCAGTTGTCTGTCTCACCCTTAGTGTCCGAGATTGAGAAGCTTTGGAAATGTCAGCCTTTGGTTGTTGGGGAGAGGAGGAGAAAAGGGAAACTGGTGCTTCACATGGTTTGTCTTTAGACTGTTGTCTCCTTGTGTTTACTTCTAGCTTCTTCCAGCTCTGATCTATAATTAAGAGCAGGTAGATTTTTCTCTCTGACATGCCTTTCTGAGACAGTCACAGTCCTGTTCAGAATTGCCTATGAATCTGCTTTGCTCTCTATATATTGGCCCATCATAGCCATCACTCCTCCTTTTCTGTGTAGTGTGTGTTTGTAACATATTATGCATACAAAGAAGAGCATATGTGTTGAAATTTTAAAATAATAAGACAAACAGCTGTATACCTACTACTCAGGTTAGAAATAGAACATTACCAGCATCTCAATAGATCCTTGCATAAAACCTCCTCAACTGCAAATGCTGTTCTACACTATTTGTTCCTACAATTAACATATCTTAAAGATCTCTCCATATCCATACACCCTCCATAACCACTATTATGAATTTGGTATTAATTTAATATTTTGGTATAATTTTTTTTTAGAAATTGGCACTTGAGCTAACATCTGTTGCCAATCTTTTCTTTTTCCTTCTTCTTCTCCCTAAAGTCCCCCAGCACATTTCAGTTGTGGGTCCTTCTAGTTGTGGCATGTGGGACACCGCCTCAGCATGGCCTGATGAGTGGTGCCATGTCCGCACCCAGGATCTGAACCGGCAAAACCCTGGGCCGCAGAAGCGGAGCACACAAACTTAAGCACTTGGCCACAGGGCTGGCCTCCTCCAATAATATTTTGTTGTAATTTTACCACTTATGTACATATCCATAAAAATATTTGCTTTCTTTTGTTTTTTAAGATTTTTTTTTTCTTCTGAGGAAGATTCACCCTAAGCTAACATCCATTGCCAATCTTCCTCTTTTTGCTTGAGGAAGATTCGCCCTGGGCTAACATCTGTACCAATCTTCCTCTATTTTGTATGTGGGTCACTGCCACAGCATGGCTGCAGACGAACGGTGTAGGTCCACACCTGGGAACTGAACCTGGGCTGCTGAAGCAGAACATGCCGAACTTAACCACTAGGCAACAGGGCTGGCCCCAAAATATTAGTTTTCTAGTGTTGCATAACATATTACCCCAAAACTTAGTGGCTTAAAACAACACATATTTATTATCTCACATTTTCTGAGAGTCAGGGATTTAGAAATGGATTATCTGAGTGATTCTGGCTCAGAAACTCTGAAGAGGTTGCAATCAAGATCTTAACCAGATTACAGTCATCTGAAGGCTTGACTGGGATGGGGGATCTATTTCCAAGACGATTCACTCACATGGCTAAAGTCAGGAGGCCTCAGTTCCTCTGTGTGGGCTTCTCCATAGGGTAGCTTGAGTGTCCTCACAACATGGCAGTGGCTTCTCTCAGAATAAGAGGTCCAAGAGACAGAGAGACTAAAGTCACAATGCCTTTTAAGACTCAGTCTCAGAAACCACACACATAATTTCTGCGAAATCCTATTTTGCAGATTGACTATTGAACAGGATTGTCTATTCAATGTGGGAGTGGTGTCTATACCAGGGCAGGAATACTAGGAGGGCAAGACTCATTGGACCATCTTGGAGGTTGTTCATCACAATAAATAACACACAATTCAGTTCTACTTGTTTTTATCAGTTTATATAATGAATCATATAGCAGGTAGTTTTCTGCGTCTTGCTCAGTGTTATTTTTTAAAGATTCATCTATGTTTATGTGTGTCTTAGTTTGTTTGGGCTGTTATAACAAAATACCATAGACTGGGTGGCTTATAAAGAACAGAAATTTATTTCTCACAGTTCTAGAGACTGGAAAGCCCAAGATCAAGGTGCCAGCAGATTCCGTGTCTGATGAGAGCCTGCTGCCTAGTTCATAGATGATTGTCTTCTCTCTGTGTCTTCACGTGGTGGAAGGGGTGAAGGATCTCTCTGGGGTCTCTTTTATATTGGCACTATTCCCATTCATGAGGGCTCCATCCTCGTTGTCTAATAACCTCCCCCAAAGCCACTTCCAAATACCATTACACTGGCGATTAGGAGGTAACATATGAATTTTGGGTGAAACATAAATGTTAAGTCTATAGAAATGTGTAAACTGTAGTTCATTCATTTTTGCTGCTCTATAGTGTTCCACAATTTGTTTACCCATTCTAACCGTTTATGTGATTACAAACAATGCAGTGAGGAACTTTCTCTGGTACATATATGCTATGGGAATACATCTATGCTAGTTTATATAGGACAAGCTCATGTTTACCTTTTAAGAAAAGACAAATAGTGGGGCTGGCCTGTGCCGAGTGGTTAGGTTCATGCGCTCCACTTCGGTGGCCCAGGGTTTCACCAGTCTGGATCCTGGGTGTGAACATGGCACTGCTCATCAAGCCATGCTGAGGCGGCGTCCCACATAGCACAATCACAAGGACCTACAGCTGGAATATACAACTAGGTACTGGGGGGCTTTGGGGAGAAGAAGGAGAAAAGAAAAAAGGAAAAAATAAGGTTGGCAACAGATTTTAGCTCAGGTGCCAATCTTAAGAAAAAAATGGTTATCTAAAGTGGTTGTACTCATTTATTTTCCCATAGCAGAGGATGAGAATTTCAGTTGTTTTAAATCATTGCCAAAGCTTAGTATTGTTCGAACTTCTAAATTTTCGCCAATTCAATGGGCATGAAGTAGTATTTCATTGTGTTTTTAATTTCATTTCCCTGATTACTAATGAGGTGAACATCTAACCATTATTATTTCCTCTAAAGTAAACTACCTGTTCTGGATATGAATTCTTTTTTGGTTATGTGAGTTGCAACTACTTCCTCCTCTTAATGGTTTGTCCTTTCACTTTTTTGGTGACATATTTTGATTTACAGAAGTTCTTTATTTTAATGAAGTCAAGTTTATCAAACTTTTCCATTATGGTTTGTGTGTTTTGTGTTTTATTTAAGAAATCTTTTCCTACTTTGAGCTCACAAAGATATTTTTCATTTTCTTCTCATAATTTCATAATTTTGTTCTTTACATTTAAGTCTGTCATCCATGTAGGATTGTTTTGTACAGGGTCTAATTTCATTTTTTCTATATATATTTATCAATTGGCCATATTTCATTTATTGAACAGTATATCTTTTCCCCGTTTATCTATAATGACTGCTGTGTCACAAATCAAGAAAGAGAGAAAGAGAGAGAGAGGGAGAGGGAACAGATATTTTCCCAAAGAAGAGATACACATGGCCAACAGGCACATGAAAAGATTTTTAACATCACTAATTATTAGGGAAATGCAAATCAAAACCACAATGAGATATCACCTCATGCTGGTCAGAATGACTATTATTAAAAGACAAGGAACACCAAGTGTTGGAGAGGATGTGGAGAAAAGGGAACCCTCATGCACTACTGGTGGGAATATAAATGGGTGCAGCCATGATGGAAAACAGTATGGAGATTCCTCAAAAAATTAAGAATAGAAATACCATACGATCCAGCTATTCCACTTCTGGGTATTTATCCAAAGAACACAAAAACACTAATTCAAAAAGATATATGTACCCCTATGTTCACTGCAGCATTATTCACAATAGTCAAGACTAGGAAACAACCTAAAAGCCCATCAACGAATGAATGGATAAAGATGGGATATATATGTATATATACTCAGCCATAAAAAAGATGAAATCTTGCCATTCATGACAACATGGATGGACCTTGAGGGCATTAAGCTAAGCAAAATAAGTCAGATGGAGAGAATCAAATACCATATGATTTCACTCATGTGGAAGATAAAACAAAAACAACAAACAAACATGTAGACACAGAAAATAGATTGGTAGTTACCAGAGGAGGAGGAAGGGGGGAAGACGAAAGGAAGGGGTAAAAGGGCACGTGTGTGGTGACAGATGGCAATCAGACTTTGGGTGGTGAACACGATGTAGTCTACATAGAAGTCGAAATATAATGATGTACATCTGATATTTATATAATGTTATAAACCAGTGTTACCTCAAAAATTAACTAAATAAAAAATATTCTTTTTAAAAAAAGGAGAGGGAGGGAATCCAAGTATTAACCCAAGGTGCTAAGGGGTAGGTATCCAATGGTTTTATCAGCCACTATTTTCTCTTGTGAGCTTTTTGGGGACATACCATTTGGAGAAGTGGAATTGAAAGTAGGGATTGGGAAGACAGACAGGGTGAGGAGAAGGGAAGATATGCTGCTGGAAGAGAGAGGACCTTAACTTTGCTAATGGCTGAAACTGCTGTTCCTTATGCCAGTTGGGCTCTGGAAGTTTAAGGGAAGAAATCCTGAATGGGGCCTGAGAAAGACTTCAGAGAGAAGGAGGCATTTGAGCCGGGGGCGACAGCGTGGATAAGAGTTCCATGGTGAGCGTGGATATGGGAGGTGAGGCGAAGCTGTGGCGGGTGGGATTGGAGAATAATGGTTATCGGCATTCCAGGGAGACGGAAAAGCATATGTAGGAAACAAAGACAGAAATGATGGGTTTATAGGAGGCATTAGCAGTTCATTTTGAGTGAGAGATATAGCTGGAAAGGTAAGTAGTGGCCCGATTGTGTAAGGACATGAACACCAAACAAAGAACTTTGGACTTCATCCTGGGATGGCAGACGAGGCTCTTGAATAGCAGACTAACTAGATCTGAAGTTTGGTTAAGGAGGATGATCCGGACTGCAGCGAGGGAAGGAAACCTGTGACTGCTGCGGGCTGCGGAGAGGGCAAGAGAGTGGAGTGCCTCACTCCCGCCTGCAGGGGGCGCGCCAACCGACGCCCTCCCCTCCCCCTTCCCCGCTGTCCGGGTTCGGACGCGACGCGCTCGGAACTCGGCTAGCCCGCCTGGACATGCCCATCTCGGGCCTCGGCTAGTCCGCCTGGACGCGTCCCTGTGCGTCACATCCGCTCTGGCTTACGGCTCGTTAGGGCTGAGGAGGGGCGCGAACAGAACTTCTACGCCTGCGCCACGGGGCAGTAGTCTGCCGTCAACGCTGCGAGGACCCGGGCGCTTTCACGTTTTTAGTAGCGTGTTTCTGAGTCTGCCACGGTTGTGTTCTCTCGCTGCACTCCCATAGGTGTTTTGATTTGTCCCAAGAGATATAAGAAAACGGTGCAGAGGAGCTCGATTGCACCCTGACCTTAGCGGCTCCGAGGTCAGCACCACGCCCCTTAGGTCTCTGAGCTGGGAAGCGCCGAGTCTCTTCGCTGCAATTTCCCTCCAGCTGCCTGCTCTCAGTCTGCGGCCAAAACGTAGATACTAGTGAAAACCTGTCCCGGCTGCTAAGCATGCCCAACCCAGCCTGTAATCCGTGTTTCTGGGGCTTGTTTACTTCTGCAGTCACATCAGAGACTCGGAGTTGAAGGGGACCTTGGAGGTCATCAAGTCCAAACTCTTAACCCTTCCGGACATCCCGAGTGAGTGAATGTAGGGTTTTTACTTGCACACCTCTGAAGGTCACCGATTTCCTGGGACAACTCTGATTAGGTATTCCTGAAAGTTTCTTCCATTCAACTTTCATTCCTTCAAAAATATTTATTAAGCGCCTACTGTGTGCCAAGTACTGTAGGTCCTAGGGATACAATGATGAACTAGAGCGAACACATAGGATTGTTGATCTGGACATTCAAGTGGGGGGCGACCAAGAACTAAAAAAATAGGCTGTGATTTGTGCTAGCAAGGAAATAAGCCAAGGCTCATGATAGAAACGAATAGGCGGGAGCTACTTAGTGCGATCAGAGAAGGCCTCTTGGAGGTGATGACGTTTATAACCAGCCATGTGAACAGCTAGGAGCAGAGTGAGTTCCAGGCTGAGGGAAGATCAAAGCCCCTGAGGCAGGAAAGAGGTTGGTGTTTTCTAGGAATAGACAAAAGGCCTGTGTGACTGCAGGGTGGTAAGCCAGGGTTGAGAATGGTGAGAAAAGGTTGAGAATGTAAACAGGAGTCAGATACAGGCTGTGGGCCATGTTAAGTAGTTTGAAAGGTACACTAAGAACAATGGGAAGCCAAGGAATAATTTGGGGCAGAAGCTTGACTTAGTTCAATAGTTTAGAACCACACAAACCATATCATATATGGGTTTTCTATGTCACAGTCCTTTAGATATTTGAAGATGGCTGACATGTTTACCTGGACCCCTTCTCCTATCCCCATCTCCTCTGGAAGCTGTGGCTCTTCTTACCAAGAGGCTTTATGGATGATTTTCAAAATGTCATTCTGAACACTTTGAAAGCGTGGAGAATTTTAAAATGTAAATCGTATGTGTACATTTTTACAGGAAAGGACCTAAGACTTATGAGATTCTTAAAGGGGTTTTGCAGAGATTAAGAACCACTGCTTAAACATTTCTCATCTATGTGATCCTGGTTATTATTCTCTGGAATAGCAGAGTACAATGTCACCTTCAATCCAGGCTAGTTCTCTAATCTGTCTTCTCATCTGTGAAATGAAAACAGGCTTCCTATGAGGATTAAATGAGATTATGTTTAAAAAAGTGCTTAATGGTAAACCATAAGGGGCCAGCCACACATTGCCACTGTCATAAACAAACACCTCCACCCCTGGGATGTAGGAACAATTTATAGATATTGCTCCTTTAGCATTCCACACACATTCACCGAATGCTTATTCTGTGTAGAGCCCCTGGTGGGAAATATATGCCTTTCAGGAGTTTATCTGGTTGAAAGAGCCAGGAAAGATACAAAACATGATAAACTAAATGATGCGAGAGGGGCATGAGTAAAGTGTTCTGGGATCTGGGAGCTGCAGAAGCGGTCTCAATTCCCACTGGAGGTAGGTGGTTATTGGAGTTCGTACTTAAGTGGGTTTGAAAGCTGAACATATTGAATCCAACACACACACACACACACACAATCAATACTACACGTACACATTTTATTCTTCGTTGTGTGCAAAGACCGATTGGAAACATTGTAATCACTTCCATCATCCAACAAATATTGAGCAGTAGGTTTCGTGAGAAAGGCACCTATCTTTTGTCCAGTCTGTTTACTATACATTGCACGCTCTGGGCAGTCCTTATCTTCGTGTTCGGGAACAAAGTACACAAATACACACCCCTTTCCGAAGCGAAAGGTCTAGGGACTCCAAGAGAGGGGTGGGATCCCTCGCGGCCCAACCACACAATGGGGGCCGCTTTACCGTAGCTCTCACCCCGCCCCCTCATCCCCTACCTCGCAGGCCCCACTCAGCCCCGGGCTCGACTTCTCGGGGCCCGTTCGCTCCTCCCCTGCAGCCCTGGGGGGCGCAGCCACAGCCCGGCGGGACGCCCTCCCTCCCTCGCGCTTCCCTCCTCCTTCGCTGGGGAGCCGGAAAACCCGGAGCGAACCGGCCCTGCCCGGCGGCGCATGCTCAGTAGCGAGCAGGTTCAGTTCGCTAGTAGGAAGCTCCAGCGCTACACCGGCGGCGGCGGCGGCGGCCGCGGCGGCACCTCGGGGCAGCCAGATTCCCCAGCAACGACCTCGGGCCCTTCCCCTCCCCCGCCAGACCCCGGCCCCAGCTCCTCCCGGCCCAGGGTCGCTCGCGCCTCGGGGTCCCCGCTGCGCGGAGCGTGCGCCGCGGCCGCAGCGTCTCTCCACACGCCCTCCCCCAGCCGCCGGCTGCGCCGCGGGGCCAGGCCCGGCTCGGGAGCGCAACCCCGGCGGGCGGCGGCCGCGGCGGAGGGCAGTCCGGGGCGGCGCCGGCGAGCCGGGGAGGGTTGGGGGGGCCCGGCCCCGGGGCGGTGGTGCGGGATGCCGCCGCCGCCGCCTCCGGGCTGTGTTCGCTCTCCGCGGCTGGTGCCCGTGTCGGGTGGGTGGCCGGGCGCGGGCCTCGCCCCGCAGCCCCCTTTCCAGGGCTAGCCCGGCCGCGCGGCGCCCCGAGGGGGCCGGGCCGTCCGGCGGGGCCGCGGCCCTGTTCCGTGCTGCGAGCTCGCCCTCTCGCGGCTCCCTGGCCCGGCCGCCGCCGCCCCTCTCCCCGCCCAGAGGCGCCCCGGGGGCACCATGCAGGCGCAGCAGCTGCCGTACGAGTTTTTCAGCGAGGAGAACGCGCCCAAGTGGCGGGGGCTGCTGGTGCCGGCGCTGAAAAAGGTGAGGAGCGCGCGGGAGCCCGCTGGCCGGCTGCAGCCCCTGCGAGGGCGCCGGGCCGGGCCGCGCCGGGCCGGGCTGGGAGGCGGGGCGCGCGCAGGGCCGTCTTTCTTCTCGGTCTCACCGCCTCCCCGAAAGGACGGCGCCCCCTGCGAGGCTCCCCCGCGCTCGCTGTCACCCGGTGTGGGGGAAGGCCGCAGGCGGCCAGGGAGAGTGTGTCCGAATAATCAGCCCTTGAGAGGTTAGTGTTCTCCCCTGATTCAGAGACAGGAGTTGGAGGAGCCTCAGTTTTCAGTGGAGGTCAAAGCAGGCCACTTTTCCGCCTTCTCGATCTCCCCCCGAAGCCGCTGTCAGCCTCTGGTTTAGGTGTCCAGTCTGCTGCTTTTAGTGGGCTCGAGAAGGCTCTGGCTGTAATGCTTGTTCTAAGTAATTGCAGTGCTCGCCTGCCAGCGGGAACAGGGCCTGCTTTGCTCGCCCTCGGTAATCACTCTTCATTCCTCTGAATTCCCTCACTCCTCCGATTAACCGGGGTGGGTGCACATGCCACTGTTTCCTTCCTTCCTTTCTTTTCTTTCTCCGAAAATCTTGATACTGTTATTTGGTTTGTTGATTAAAATTTTTAACCTATCTCTGTTTCTTCAAGTTTGCCACATTGTTATCTAAAGTTATATACCTTATGATGTGTACTTCGAAATGTTATAATTCGAAAAGTATAATTAGGAAATGTTGCTACATTTCAAAAGCTTCTAAAGCAACATTGTGACAATTCAGAAACTGGTGGTTTGAATGAACATAAAAACAACCGGAGTATTTTTTTGTTTTCCTCTTACTTTTTCTATATATGTATAGGATTGCTTTAGTCTTTTAATAGTGTTTCCACATGCAAATTTCTCGTTCCTCAAACAATGTTTCATGTTATCTGGTTAAAATATATTTACTTCTACTGAGAGTTGAGATTATGGTGTACCTTTTGTTCTGAACATTTATGCTTTTGAAAACTGTCTTAAAAGGTGTCTGATATTTCTCAAAAGCCAGCAACTTTTACTTTCCCTTTTGCCCTGTTCTCCCCCTCTCCCTCTTGGTATCTTACAGTGGAAACTATTTGGTTTGTTAGCAGAAATTGGTCATATATTTCACGTATAAGTTACTGACTTTTTCCCTCAAGTGTCTGAGTAGTCACAAACATCTCTGTGATATTGTTTTCTAAGAAAACCAGAGAGATGCCATATACCTTGTATACTTTATTCTTTAGTAATCCCGTCAGGCTCTCACACTATTTACTTTGCTTTACCTGCAAGCTTGACATCTTTGATATCTTAGCTTGTAATAGAAGGGGAGTAGGAGGTCTCAGTGATGCTAGAAGCAGGTATCCTGACTGAGGTGGAGAGGAGATAGAAAAATTTTTGGAAACATACAAAAGAACTCATAAAACACCACCAGTTTGGGGGTATTTTGCTTAGAAGCAGGCAACTTCTATCCCAGAGTAACCATGAAAATACCTATCAGTTGAGGGTCCTATGAAGTAGTGGAAAGACTAGATGTAACTCTGCCACACTGGTGGCCCGTGCTGAAGTCTATCCACAGAAGCATTTTGTTTGGCTAGCACAGTTTGTTTTGTTTTTAATGTAATTAGTTGCCAGTAATTTAAAAGTGGGAAATATTAAATAAAATCTGAATTTTCAGCTTTTCTTGAAGAATAGGAAGATCTCTCCACATTGGGCCTGCATTCAAGCAAGGCAGTAAACTGCTGGAGCTGAGTAAATGACTGTCCTCTTTAGACATGGCACATATCTCCAATTTACCACAGTCCCCACCAGTCCTCTTTCTTATTTACGTAACCTAGCTTTGACTTTAAGTAGAGATACCCTTGTGTGCCAGTAAAAGTGATGGGAGGAGGTGGAAGTGTACACAGTCCAGCTAAGTAGAAATTCTTATTTAAAATATCCACTAATGATAATTCTAAGCCACCTAAGACAAGATTGAAAATATATTTCATATCTGCTCTTGGTAGCTCAAAATGTGCATTTTCACCTGCCTGCCAGACATTTCATGTGGCTATCTCCATATCTCAACTCTTCCTTTGGACTTACTGCACTATTAGCAGTTGTGCCCAACTTGTGTTATCTTACCTGAGGCTCTTTGGACGCACTCTTCTCTTCACCCGGACTGCCCTTTGCCTGGTCTGACACTACTTACCCTTTTAGACTCATTCGACCTCAGATCTTTTCTCAAATCCTCAGGGCTGAGTTGGAGAGTCTTTTTTCATTTTCTTTTAGCTCGCTAGCCTAGCACTTAACAATGATTTTTAAGTTCCTACTTACTTGTCCTCTCCCCTCCCCAACCAGATTGGATGGTCCTAGAGAACAGGGATGATATTTTACCCTCCGTTGATACGGTGCCTGACACCTAGTAGGCACTTAAGTTTGAACGAATGGGTGAGGGAGTACCCAAACTAAAACCATCACCTCCGTCCCCTCCATGCAGCATTTAAACATTTTTCCTCTTAATTAATGGCTTTATTATTTTATTTGACTGGTTCAAAACTTTGGTGTCATCTTGGACTTCTCTCTTTTGCATTACTACCTACACCCAGGCGCAACCTATAGATTTATTCCCCTTTGACATGTTCTCATCTATTCCCTCCTACTCCAAATACTCTGAGTCTCCTTTCCCAGACTGCTGTGATAACCTCTTAACTGACTTTGCTGTCCCTCACCTCTCCTTTGCCTGTTTTTCGAATTTCAGGGGTTATGGTACACTTCTGAACATGTCACACTCTTGTTCAGAACTCTTGGTGTCTTTTGAGGGCATAGGGTGAAGTGCACAATCTTTGGCATGGAATTGATGGTGATCAATGATCTGGCTTCATCCTGCTTTTCTGACTGGACTGCCTACCATAATCTTTCATATTCTTAATGCTTCAGCCAGACTGAACTACTACTTGTCCTGAATATGCCCAGAGTATCTCACTGCATCTGTCAGTTTAAGTCCTGTCTTATGTATTGCACAAATATATCATGCCTACAGCAGACCAAGTATTGCCCTTGGCAGTAAGGATGAAAAGGTAAGTGACATCATCCAGAAATGACTAAGTTAGAACATGATGGAAAGTGGCAGAGGATGATTTTGGAGAGGAAAGTGGATTATAGAGAATGTTTTGTGTTTTAAACTAAGGAGTTTGAATTTTATCTTGAGGGCATAGAAGTCATTGAGGAATTTTAAGTAGAGTAACGTCAGATTTGAATTTAGAAAATTCACTTGGGCCATATAATAGAAAATGGATTGGAGAAGAATGAGACTTTGGGTAAGGAGAAAAGTTAGAAGGCTAGTCCAGCTAAGAGATGATATGCATTTGAATTAAGGGTGCATCAGATAGGACGGAATTGTGGGAATGGATTTTATTTGAGAGATGTTTAAAAGGCAAAATTGACAGAACCTAGTAACTCACTGAATAATTGGGGGAAGTAGTAAGAGAGTAGGAAGAGTCTTAAGTTTCTGGTTTTAGGATAGAGAATACAGGGAGAAGAAGCTGTTAGGGTGAACAGAGTGGCGTAATAAGATGAGTTTTGGACATGTTAATTTAGAAGTCCTTTTGGGTTATCCAGGTAGACTTGTCAAACTGGCAAATTGGTTGTTAGTATCTGGCAAAGCAGATTTGTGCCTTCTAGGTGTGTAAGTAAAGCCGTTAGAATAGATGAAGCCTATATCCATACAAAGACTTATACATAAATGTTGGTAGCGGCTCTGTTCAGCAAAAAATTGGAAACTACCCAAATGTCCATCAACAGGCGAATGAATAAATAAATTGTGATAAAACCGTACAATGGAGTAGTGCTCAGCAATAAAAAGGAATGAACTCTTGATATGCATAACAACATGGCTGAATCTCAAAATAATTAAGCTGAGTGAAAGAAACCAGACCAAAAAAGAGTATATTCTGTATAATTCTATTTACATAAAATTCTGGAAAATGCAAACTGATCTATAGTGACAAAAAGCAGGTCAATAGTTGTTTTAGTGGGGAGGTTTTTATGTTCATTTGTCTTGATTGTGCTGATAGTTTCAGGGGTGTATATATTTGTTAAAATTTAACAGATTGTGCAGCTCAGATATGTGCAATTTATTTTGTTAGTTGTACCTCAATGAAGGTGTTAAAAAAGGTGGATGAGGCCACCCACTGAAAATGATTAGAGGTAAAACTGAAATAGAGCTGGCATCAGAACTGGGGGAAGATAATGGACAATGTCATGTGTAGGGGAGAGCAGAGGGAAAGGACTGAGTAAAGGAGATTAAGAAGGAAGGAATCAGGTAGAAAGAATGAGACCTTAGTGTCTGAGAAGCTGGGAAACGAAGGAGTTTCGAGAAAAGAGTCATTAACCATATCAGGCTACAGAAAAGTCAAATAAGGTGTCTGAAAGTGTTAGATTTGACAGCTAAGGGGTCACTTATGTCCAGGCAGTTTCAGTGTGAGTAGAAGATTGAAAGGCATCGGAAAAAATAGTGAGGACAGATGACTTTTTTTTAAGAATATTTTTTCTAGAAGCTTGGAAAGGTGAGGGGTAAAGAGGATCCCTTTTGCTGTGGCAAGGGGATTCAAGGTTGGGGAGGCACTTTTGTTTTTTATTTAAAGGTGATAGAAACTCGTGTGAGTTAGGAGCCTTTGGGGAAGTAAGTGGTAGAGAATGCTGGTGAAGATGCTGAAGAAGGAAGAGAGAGGAGCTCAGGAACACAAGCAATGGGATTTGCCTTGAACTGTTTGCCGGGTACTATTTTAAGTGCCTCATGTGTTCTCTAATTCTCACAGGATACTATGTATTATTGCCTCCATTTTAGAATAGAGAGAACTGAGGTTTGGAAAGGGCAATTTGGTTACAGAATCTGCATTTTTAAACACTGTGTTATGCTACCTCTGGCAGGGGTGATGACACCCTTTTTTCTAAACAGGAGGGAAAGAGATAAAGATGGGTTGTAGGTTGGGGGAGCAGGGAGTTCATGCTAGGTAGCCTCTATTTTCATGATGAAATGAAAGGCAAGATCCTTTTACAAAGAATGAGGAAAGAGCAATGAGTAAGGAGTTAAGAGGAGTGATAAAGTTTTGGAATTGCTGCTGTGAAGTGTGGAGAAGGAGCCAACCAGTGAATTAGAGAGGAATTACTGAGCAGTGCTAAGTGTGAGGACCATAAATTTGGAGTAGCATTCATTGGTCTGGTGGTTGTCAAATTTTCCTCCAGCAGCACTCATCAATTCAGGTAAATGGGTTGAGAAGATGGTTGCAGGTGATTTTGGTAGAAACTAGGAGGCTAGGGATATTTCAGGTGATAGAGAGGAAGTAAAGCTATAAGAGAGGTAATGGAGGTATCAATGAAAGCTCCATGGATTAGAATCTTGATGAATTGGAAGAGGGGGGTAATGGGAGCAAATAGCAGATTATGATTAGAGATGATGATAATTATGTTTTGGAGTTTTAAGATTCCAGAGATGAAGGAGAAGAGACAATTAGGAGCTCTGAAGTTGGTGTATTGAATGATGAAGTCCACAAGGATTATGGTATGTGTTGTAGTGGAGAGGAAGACTGCAGTGGCAGGGAGGTCCAGAAATAACAGTGGTAAGGATGCTTTAACCAAATAATACAAGTGGCAGCTGCTCCCTGCTCACCATAATGCATTTTTTTTATTACAGCTGTAGATGGAATAGGAAAAAACTTTGCACTTCATTTTAGAATTTTTTTTGTGATCAAGTTTTTTACCCAACATTCTTTTATGAAAAATTTCGAATAAACATAGAAGTTGAAAGAATTGTACAGTAAACACCAATATACTCATCACCTAGATTATATAATTAACATTTTACTGTCTTTATCACATGCCTATCTATCCCTCCATCCATCCACCAATCCATCTTATGTTTTGTTGCATTTCAGAGTAAGTTGCAGACATCTGTACACTTTACTGCTAAACACTTCAGCATGCATATCATTAACTAGAGTTCAGTATTTGTTTATGGTTCTTTTTCCTTTTGTAGGTAAAATTTATGTACAGTAGAATACACCAGTGTTAATTGTACCATTTAATGAGTTTGGACAAATGAATAATACCCAAACATCTACAAAGATACCAAACACTATTGTCACTCCTGAAATTTCCCTCCTGCGCCTTCTCAGTCAGTCCCTGCCCCCATTTCCCAGAAGCAACCTGTGTTCTGATCTTTTGTCATCCTACCATAGATTAATCTTATCTATTTTAGAACATCATATAAATAGAATCATACACTACATATTTTTGGTAAGGCTTTTGAGGTTGTGTTTATCAAGAATTCAGTCCTTTTTTCTATCATATGAATATGTCAGAGTTTGTTTATGAAGTGGATGGATACCTGGGATGTTTCCAGTTTGGGGCTATTGGGAATAAAGCTGCCATGAATGTTCTTACCCAGATCTTTTTGTAGACATATGTTTTCATTTCTCTTGGGTGAATGCCAGGAGAAATGGCTAATAGAGTCAGTATCTGTTTAGTTTTATAAGAAACTGCTAGACCTTTTACCAAAGTGGTTGTACCATTTTACATTCCCATCAACAATGTATGAGAGTTCCAGGTGCTCCACATCCTTGCAATATTTCGTTTATTAGTCTTTAATTTTAGTCATTATGATGGTATCTCAGTGTGGTTTTAATTTGCATTATCCTGATGTCTAATGATATTGAGCACTTTTTCATGTTCTTCTTGGCAATTTGTATATCTTCTTTTGGGCAGTCTGCCTAAATATGTTCTTCTAGCCTGTGGCTTCTCTATTCATTTTCCTAGTGTTTTTTTTCCCCTGTAAGATTTTATTTAATTATTTATTTGTCCTTCTCTCCAAAGCCCCCCAGTACATTGTTGTATATTCCAGTTGTGGGTCCTAGTTGTGGCATGTGGGACGCCACCTCACCATGGCCGGATGAGTGGTGCTGTGTCTGCGGCTAGGGTCTGAACTGGCGAAACTCTGGGCTGCTGAAACAGAGCATCTGAGCTTAACTACCGGGCTGTGGGGCCAGCCCCCGCAGTGGTGTTTTTTTGATGAGCGGAAGTTTTTAATACTGATGGAGTCAAATTTATCAGGTTTTTTTTCTTTTAAGGTTATATTGCGCTCTGTGTCCAAGAACCCCTTGCTTGCCACCAAGTCATGAAGATATTCTCCTAATGCTGTTTTCTAAAAGATTAATGATTTTAGCTTTTACATAATTTATGGTTCATTCCAAATTAATTGTTGTGTATGATATAAGGTAGGAATTGAGATTCTTTTTTTATGCTGATATCTAGTTATTTCAGAAATATTTGTTGACTTTTCTTTCCCTGTTGGATTGTGTTGATGTTTTTGTGTAAATTAAATGAATATATATAGTATATATTATATAAATATACATATTTAAATATGTAATACACATTATAAATATATTTATATATATATTTCTAGGCCCTCCATTCTATTCCATTGATCTATTTGTTTATCTTTACACAAGTACTGTGCTATTAATTACTGTAGATTTAGAGTAAGTTTTGAAGTTAAGTAGTGTAAGTTCTCTAATTTTGTTCTTCTTTTAAAATATTGTTTTAGTGTTTCTAGATTTTACATTTCAATATAAATTTTGGATCAGCCGTCAATTTCTACCCCAAAATTCTTGTGAGATTTTGATTGTGATTGTATAGAATCTATGGATCACTAGGGTGAATTGATGTCTTAATAATATTAAATCTTTGGATCCATGAACACAGTATATCTCTCCATTTATTTAGACTTTTTAATTTCTCTCAGCAACATTTTGTAGTTTGCAGTGTAGAAATCTTATGTGTCTTTGTTTAAGTTTAATCTTAAATATTTTGTTTTATGATACTATCGTAAATTGTTTTAAAATTTTATTTTTCAGTTGTTTGCTCCAAGTATTATAAGCATGCAACTGATTTTTCTATATTGATCTTGTATCCTTTGATCTTGCTAGTAGTTGTTTTGTAGCATAGAATTTTCTACATAATTATGTCATCTGCAAATAGAGACAATCTGATATTTATTTCTTTTTCTTGCTTTATTTTATTGGCTAGGGCCTCCATTACAATGTTGAATCAAAATAGTGAGAGTAGTCATCCTTATCTTGTTCCCTTTCTTAAGGGAAATGCATATCTTAATTCACCGTTAAGTGTGATGTTAGCTGTTAGTTTTTATTGATGCCTTTTATCAGATTGAGGATTCCCCCCTCCATTTTTAGTTTTTCTGAGTGTTTTTGGGTTTTTTAAAATCATAAATGGGTATTGAATTTGTAAAAAGATTTTTCTGTCTGTTAAAATGATCATAAGGTTTTTCTCCTTTCTTTTGTCAATATGATAAGTTCCATTGATTGATTTTTGAATGTTAAAACCTTACATTTCCTGGGTAAACCATAGCAGTTAGTATTTTGTTGAGTTCCTGCTATGGGTCAGTATTCTAAGCACTATGGGCTTGGGACTTTACATTACTTATCTCTGTTCCACCCATTGACTTTTCAAGGAGGTAATTTTTATAGCTGAGTTTTACAGCTGAGGAAATGGATCCTCAGCGAAGCAAGTTGCTAGAATCAGGATTTGAACCTAAGCTTGTCTACCTTCAAAGACAACTCTTTCCACTGTACTGGGTTGCATCCTTTGAGTAGGCAGTATAATACAAGTACAATGGTGTTCTAATTGTCCTACACCTTAGATTTTAGGAAGAAGTGCCTTAGGAAGGAGAGAAAGGCTCAGTGAAAGGGTTTTGAAACCCCTTGCTTTAAGCTGAGAAGCTCAGCCCTTTTATGTATTGGGGCTCTGCATAGGATTACATTTTAAAAAATGGTTCTGATGCATTAAAAAAGTAAGAATTTTAAAGGCAGTAGTTAGTGGAAATATAGCATAGACCATAAAGGAAAAGGCTGAGAAGTAATGGTCTTGGTGTGGCAATAGGAAGCTAGGAAACTATCCTTTTTTTTTTTTAAAGGTTTTATTTTTTCCTTTTTCTCCCCAAAGCCCCCCGGTACATAGTTGTGTATTCTTCTTTGTGGGTCCTTCTAGTTGTGGCATGTGGGACGCTGCCTCAGCGTGGTTTGATGAGCAGTGCCATGTCCGCGCCCAGGATTCGAACCAATGAAACACTGGGCTGCCTGCAGTGGAGCACGCGAACTTAACCACTCGGCCACGGGGCCAGCCCCAGGAGACTATCCTTGTGTGTTTATATTTGGGAGTGATAGAAGTGACAGTTTATTTCATTTTATTTATTCATTTATTTTTTTATTGAGTTCATAATAGTTTACATCATTGTGAAATTTCAGTTGTACTTTATGTCTTGTCTATAGAAGCGACATTTTAAATGGAAGTGGGAGTTAACCAGGTGAGGATAAGGAGGAAGTGTGTTCCAAGGATTTCTGATTGCTTGGAGTCCAAGAGGAGCTCAGCATCTTAGGATTTCTGAGTAACTGGAGTCTGGAGTGTGGGGCCAGATCTTCTGAGCCAAATTATTGCCTGTTATCTTGTGAGCAGTAGAGAACCACTGAAGGATTTTAAGTAGGGTATTGACAATTAGATAGGAATTTTGAAGGATCACTGTCTGCTCTGTGGAGCATGGATTAAATGGCAGCAGAACTGTAGGCAACAAAGGCCAGTTAGGAGATATTTACAGCAATTCATGGAAGGGATGAGGTAGTCTTGACTAGGGTAGTAGCTGTGGGGATAGAGAAAAGTGGACAGATTTCAGAGAAATTTAGAGGTAGTTTGGTCATTGAAAGGATAGTGAGAAAGAAAAGTCAAATTCTCAGGTTTCTGGTTTAGGGGGTCTAAGTGATGATGGTGATGAAAGAGGAATCCTGGGAGAGGAGCTCGTTTGGAGGGGAACTAGGAAACCATCAATACACTGGGAATGAGAGGGTATGAGAGGATTGTGATAGGAGGGATTTACACTTTGCGGGTAGCCAAGTATGGCAGGCATGGCAGGCTTCTTTGTTGGACTATCCTCAGTAACTACAGGCAGGTACAACCTGAAGGCCCTGAGAAATGTCTTTCAAAGTACACTTCATTTGCCATCTCCTCTAAAAGCCTTTCTACTACAACTGCATCTCCTAAGTAGAATGAATCTCTTAATTTCCTTAGTACTTTATACCTCAGTTTTAGCACTTAATGATGTTCTGCCCTTTAATATTTGTTTGTATCTGTGGCTTTGCTCCTCCTCTATATGTATTGGGAATTACTCTAGGGCAAAAATAGAGTCCTCCTCACCTTTGTGTTCCCTATAATGCTTAGCATATTTCTCAAGTATAGCAGGTGCTCAGTACATGTTTGTTGAATTGCATGTAGTTCTGAGTCTCTTCCCTCAAGAATGTACTACTAATGAGTTAGCTAGGTCTTAGTTGGGATCTTCACCAGTCAAAAGTCATTGGGATTGTCATGTTCAGTGTATTCTATTTTAGCAAATAGGGAAGCATATGCTATATTTTAGAAATAATTTGTTTAGGGGCCGGCCTGTAGCCGAGTGGTTAATTTCGTGCACTCTGCTTCAGCGGCCCAGGGTTTCACCAGTTCGGATCCTGGATGTGGACATGGCACCGCTCATAAGGCCATGCTGAGGCGGCAACTAGAAGGACCCACAACTAAGATATACAGCTATGTACTTGGGGGATTTGGGGAGAAAAAGCAGAAAAAAAAGAAGATTGGCAACAGTTGTTAGCTCAGGTGCCAATCTTTAAAAAAAAAATTTGTTTAAAATGGCTAGATTTTTAAAAAACGTGTATTGCTTCAGGGAGAAGCAGATGCCAATATGAGATTAAGCATGCAAGACATTTTTCAGGAGAAGTGCTTGTGAGAGAAAATGAGGAAGGAGGCAGGGAGAGTGTCAGACTGTGATGCAAGTCTGACTCCAAGTGAAGGAAAGAGGTAAGGAAGGAAGGAACTTTGGGTGAAAGCATCTTACAATGCAGTGTAGTTCTAAGGAAAGTTCACCGAGTCCTTGAGTGAAAGTTGCCCATCACAAGAATTTCTCACATCCCAGGAATAGGCCTGTCTTAGTATGCCTGTCCTGCTCAGTCACTGACAGGGAGCAGCCAGTGAGAAGCGTGGCCTCTTCACAAACACGGTGATGGATTTCAGAGTGCAGCAGCTGAGGCCCTCAGTTAATGTTCCCTGTAGTTAGAGGTCTGAGAGGCTCATTCTCATAGCCTGCCAGGGTCACCTCTGTGGCTGTAAGTTGCCTAATTCGGGTTAATTGAATTACAGTCTTCCCCCACTTAAAAGTGGGTAATTTGTTCCCCCTAAATCCCTTAAAAAAAGATATATTAGGGTGAGTTCTAAAAGTCAAAACTTAATTATCATTTATATTAATAGTACAAAGTTTGCTTTAGTAGTTATTAAAGTTTGCATTTCATATTCATTTGTTTCATAGTTAAACCTTTATGTACAAAACCACAAGTAAAACAGTAAAGACAAAAGAAAACAATGCAAATGAAACCCATATTATTACTATATAAACTAGTGACCCAGGAACACTTCAGGCAATTCAACAGTACCCTGGGTAGTCCAGCTATCCCGCCATGAAGATGACTGCTTGTTGGCTTTCCTTTCTAGGTTGGGCTACCTCAGAGGCAGACAAACACAAATCAGTAAAAGAAATTCCTCATAAAGTCAAATTCTGGTAACCTCTCTTTGGAGTTGGGTATGGGGGTATACAGTAGAGAAAAGAAGTAATTTAAAGTTTTGGTTTTATGGACCCTGAATTACTCAGATATTATTTTAAACAGAGATATTTTTAAACTATAACAGGAAGATGAATTTTGGTTTTCTTTAAATCAAACCCTTCTCTCTTTTTTTTTTTTTGATGAGGAGAGATTGGCCCTCAGCTGACACCTTTTGCCAATCTTCCCTTTTTTTTTTCCTCCTCAAAGCCCCAGTACATAGTTGTATATTCTAGCTGTAAGTCCTTCTAGTTCTTCCATGTGGGATGCCGCCTCACCGTGGCTTGATGAGTGGTGCTAGGTCTGTGCCTAGGATCCAAGCTGCTGAACCCCAGGCTGCCGAAGTGAGCACGTGAACTCAGCCACTTGGCCACCGGCCTGCCACCTAAATCAAACCCTTCATTTTTTTTTTTTATTTGAGTTCATAATAGTTTTCATCATTGTGAAATTTCAGTTGTACGTTATTTCTTGTCTGTCCTCACATAGGTGCTCCCCCCTCACCCCCTGTGCTCACCCTGCACCACCCCATCTCCTGGTAACCACTGAACTGTTTTCTTTGTCCATGTGCTTATTATATTCCACATATGAGTGAAATCATCTGATGTTTGTCTTTCTCAGTCTGTCTTATTTCGCTAAGCATAATTCCCTCCAGGTTCATCCATGTTGTTGCAAATGGGATGAATTTGTCTTTTTTATGACTGAGTAGTATTCCATTGTGTGTGTGTGTGTGGGTGTATATATATATATATATATATACACCCACACACACACACACCACATCTTTATCCAGTCAGTTGATGGGCACTTGGATTGTTTCCATGTCTTGGCTATTGTGAATAGTGCTGCAATGAACATAGGGGTGCATATGTTACTTTGGATTGTTGATTTCAATTGTTTGGGTAGATACCCAGTAGTGGGATAGCTGGGTCATTTGGTAGTTCTATTTTTAGTTTTTTGAGGAATCTCCATACCGTTTTCCATAGTGGCTGCACCAGTTTGTGTTCCCACCAGCAGTGTGTGAGGGTTCCCTTCTCTCCACACCCTCTCCAACATTTGTTATTTTTAGTCTTAGTGATTATAGCCATTTTAACAGGCGTAAGGTGGTATCTTAGTGTAGTTTTGATTTGCATTTCCCTGATCGTTAGTGATGTTGAACATCTTTTCATCTGTTTGTTGGCCATCTCTATATCTTCCTGGGAAAAATGTCTGCTTGTATCCTCTGCCCATTTTTTGATCAGGCTCTTTGTTTTTTTGTTGTTGAGTTGTGTGAGTTCCTTATATGTTATGAGATTAATCCCTTATAGGGTATATGATTTGAAAATATTTTCTCCCAATTGTTGGATTGTTGTTTGGTTTTGATCCTAGTTTCTCTTGCCTTGCAGAAGCTCTTAAGTGTGATGAACTCCCGCTTGTTTAATTTTTCTTTTGTTCCCCGTGTCTGAGAAGACATGGTATTCAAAAAGATCTTTTTCAGTTCTGTGTCAAAGAGTGTACTACCTATATTATCTTCCAGGAGTTTTATGGTTTCAGGACTTATCTTCAAGTTTTGATCCATTTTGAGTTTATTTTTGTGTATGGCGTGAGATAATGGTCTATTTTCATTCTTTTGCGTGTGGCTGTCCAGTTTTCCTAACACCATTTGTTGAAGAGACTGTCTTTTCTCCATTGTATGTTTTTGACGCCTTTGTTGAAGATTAGCTGTTCATATATGTGTGGTTTTATTTCTGGGCTTTCAGTTCTGTTCCATTGATCTGTGTGCCTGTTTTTGTACCAGTATCATACTGTTTTGATCACTATGGCTTTGTAGTACATTTTGAAGTCAGGGATTGTGATGCCTCCAGCTTTATTCTTTTTTCTCAGGATTGCCTTAGCAATTCCAGGTCTTTTGTTGCCCCATATGAATTTTAGTATTCTTTGCTCTGTTTCCGTGAAGAATGTCATTGGAATTCTGATGGGGATTGCATTGAATCTGTAGATTGCTTTGGGTAGTATGGACATTTTAACTATGTTTATTCTTCCAATCCATGTGCATGGAATCTCTTTCCGTCTCTTCATGTCACCATCTATTTCTTTCAATAATGTCTTATAGTTTTCATTGTATAAGTCCTTCACCTCCTTGGTTAAATTTATTTCTAGACACTTTATTCTTTTCATTGCGGTTGTAAATGGAATTGTATTCTTGAGTTCTCCTTAAGTTCATTATTACAGTATAGAAATGCAACTGATTTTTGTAAATTGATTTTGTACTCTGCACCTTTACTGTAGTTGTTAATTATTTCTAATAGTTTTCCAATGGATTCTTTGGGGTTTTCTATATATAAGATCACGTCGTCTGCAAACAGTGAGAGTTTCACTTCTTCACTCCCTATTTGGCTTCCTTTTATTCCTTTCTCTTGCCAAATTGCTCTGGCCAAAACCTCCAGTACTATGTTGAATAAGAGTGGTGATAGTGGGCATCCTTGTCTTGTTCCTGTTCTCAGAGGGATGGCGTGAAGTTTTTCCCCATTGAGTATGATGTTAGCTGGGGGTTTGTCATGTATCGCCTTTATTACGTTGAGGCAATTTCCTTCTATGCCCATTTTGTTAAGAGTTTTTATCATAAATGGCTGTTGGGATCTTGTCAAATGCTTTCTCTGCATCTGTTGAGATGATCATGTGGTTTTTATTCCTCATTTTGTTAATGTGATGTATCACATCGATTGATTTGCAGATGTTGAACCATCCCTGTGTCCCTGGTATAAATCCCACTTGATCATTATGTATTTTCTTTTTGATGTATTGCTGTATTCGGGTTGCCAATATTTTCTTGAGGATTTTTGCATCTATGTTCATCAGTGAGATTGGCCTGTAGTTTTCCTTTTTTGTGTTGTCCTTGTCAGGCTTTGGTATCACAATGATGGTGGCCTCATAAAATGTGTTAGGAAGCATTCCATCTTCCCTAATTTTTTGGAATAGCTTGAGAAGGATGAGTGTTAGATCCTCTCTGAAAGTTTGGTAGAATTCTCCAGGGAAGCCTTCTGGTCCTGGGCTTTTATTTTTTGGGGATGCTTTTGATTACTGTTTCAATCTCATTACTTGTGATTGGTCTATTCAGATTCTCTCTTTCTTCTTGATTCAGCTTTGGGAGGTTGTAAGAGTCTAAGAATTTATCCATTTCCTCTAGATTGTCCATTTTCTTGGCATATAGTTTTTTGTAGTATTCTCCTACAATCCATTGTATTTCTGTGATATCCATTGTTATTTCTCCTCTTAAATTCTAATTTTATTTATCTGACCTGTGTCTCTCTTTTTCTTTGTAAGTCTGGCTAGGGGTTTGTCAATTTTATTTATCTTCTCAAAGAACCAGCTCTTTGTTTCATTGATCCTTTCTACTGCCTTTTTTGTTTCAGTAGCATTTATTTCTGCTCTGATTTTTATTATTTCTCTCCTGCTGACTTTGGGCTTTGTTTCTTCTTCTTTTTCTAATTCAGTTAGGTATGGTTTGAGATTGCTTATTTGAGACTTTTCTTGTTTGTTAAGGTGAGCCTGTATTGTGATGAATTTTCCTCTTAATATGGCTTTTGCTGCATCCCATATGAGTTGGTATGGTACGTTTTCATTTTCATTTGTCTCCATATATTTTTTGATTTCTCCTTTTATTTCTTCAGTGATCCATTGGTTGTTCAGTAGCGTCTTGTTTAGTCTCCACGTGTTAGTCCCTTTCTCCACTTTTTTCTTGTAATTAACTTCTAGCTTTATAGCATTGTGATGGGAAAAGATGCCTGTTATTATTTCAATCTTAAATTTTTGAGGCTTGCCTTGTTTCCCAACATATGGTCTGTTCTTGAGAATGTTCCATGTCCACTTGAGAAGATAATGTGTATTCTGCTGTTTTTGGATGGATAGTTCTATGTATGTGTATTAAGTCCAGCTGGTTAAATTTTCATTTAATTCCACTGTTTCCTTGTTGATTTTCTGTCTGGATGATCTATCCATTCATGTGAGTGGAGTGTTGAGGCCCCCTACTATTATTTGTGTTGTTATTAATATCTCCTTTTAGGTTTGTTATAGTTGCTTTATGTACTTTGGTGCTCCTGTGTTGGGTGCATAGATATTTGTAAGTGTTATGTCGTCTTGCTGGAGTGTCCCTTTTTTTGTTGTTTGTTTTTTTAAAGATTTTATTTTTCCTTTTTCTCCCAAAGCCCCCCAGTACAAAGTTGTGTATTTTTAGTTGTGGGTCCTTCTAGTTGTGGCATGGGGGATGCCGCCTCAGCATGGCTTCGTGAGCAGTGCCATGTCTGCACCCAGGATTTGAACTGGTGAAACCCTGGGCTGCCGAAGCAGAGAGTGTGAACTCAACCACTCGGCCACGGGGCCGGCCCCATGGAGTGTCCCTTTGATCATTATATATTGCCCCTCTTTGTCTCTTTACCTGTCTTATCTTGAAGTCTACTTTGTCTGATATAAGTATTGTGACACCTGCTTTCTTTTCTTTGCCATTAGCTTGGAGTATCATCTTCCATCCCTTCACTCTGAACCTCTCTTTGTCATTGGAGCTGAGATGTGTTTCCTGGAGGCAGCATATTGTTGGCTCTTGTTCTTTAATCCATCTTGCCACTCTGTGTCTTTTTATTGGAGAATTCAATCCATTCACATTTAGGATGATTATCGATATTGAGGGCTTAATACTGCCATTTTATCACTTGTTTTCTGGTTTTGTCTTTCCTTTGTTTCTCATCCTGTGTATTTTGGTCTGCCAATTGACTTATGTAGTTTTTTATGCTGTGTTTCTTTGTTTTCTCCTTATTTATTGTTTGTGTCTCTGTTCTCCTTTTTTGTGTAGTGGCTACCCTGAGGTTTGTATTCAAAATCTTGTGGATAAGATGGTCCCTTTTCTGATGGGCTCTAATTTTCTTAGACTAAACCGATTCAGTCCCTTTCCTCTTCCCCTCCTAAGTTGTTTTTCTCACATCTTATTCCATCTTGTGTTATGAGTTTGTGATTAACATGACGACATTATCTTTGTTTTTGGTATTTTCCTTCCTCTTTAATACTATACTTGAGTATTTGCTGTCCTGCTCTGATTCTGTTTACCTGTTTATCTCCTTACTCCATGCTTTTTAACACCTCTCTCCCTTTTTTTTTCCAAGTATGAGGTCCTTTGTGAGGATTTCTTATAGGAGAGTTCTCCTGGCTACAAAGTCCCTTAGCTTATGTTTGTCTGGGAAAGTTTTTATTTCTCCATCATATCTGAAGGATATTTTTGCTGGATAGACTATTGTTGGCTGAAAGTTTTTGTCCTTCAATGATTTGAATATGTCATTCCAGTCTCTCCTAGCCTGTAAGGTTTCTGCAGAGAAATCTGTTGAAAGCCTGATGGGGGTTCCTTTGTAGATTATTTTTTTCTGCCTTGCTACCCTTAGTATTCTTTCTTTGTCATTCACTTTTGCCAGTTTCACTACTATATGCCTTGCAGTAGGTCTTTTTACATTAACATATTTAGGAGATCTGGCAGCCTTTTCCACCTGGATTTCCTTCCCTAGGTTTGGGAAGTTCTCTGCTATTATTACTTTGAACAAGCTTTCTACTCCATTCTCCTTCTCTTCTTCTTCTGGAATACCTATAATTCTTGTGTTGCATTTCCTAATTTCTTTATTTTTAGTTTTAATTCTCTCTCCTCCTCTATGTGGAGCATTTCAGCATGTCTCTCTTGGATTATGCTGATATGCTCCTCTATGGTGTCCACTTGAGTGTTCAGGGAATCCATATTTTGTTTTATTTCTTCTATTGTGTCTTTCATCTCTAATATTTCTGATTGAGTCCTATTTATAGTTTCAATCTCTTGTCAGTTAGCTCCTGAACTTGTTGAATTGTTTCTCTATTTTCTCTTTAACCTCATTGCATTTTTTGATGATAGCTGTTTTGAATTCTTTGTCATTTAGATTACATGTTTCTGTGGTCTCTTGACTGATTTCTGGGTACTTGTCATTTTCTCTCTGGTATGGAGATCTAATATAATGTTTGATCTTGCTAGAGGGAGTGGTTCTGTTCTTTCACATCCTGGTGTTATTTGCTCACAGATACTGCCTATTACCACTGGGTAGGGGTCAACAGCCTTGTATTCTGAACCTTCTGCCTTCAGCTGAAATCCCAGGGGCTGGAGCTGTGCTGAGCCACTGTGTGGAGGTGTGCTTTCTCCTGCGTGCTCTCCGGGTTTTCTCCCTCTGCTCTTGCTATCTGCTCTCCTGCAGTGTTGGCTTGATAAGGTCACCCCCTGTGAAAGCTTTCGCCCCCATAGATGGCTGCTTCCCTCTAGGCTGCAAGGGCCCTAGGGAGTACTTGATGTTCCCACAAACGAACATCCCCTCCCCCGTTCCCTCCCCCTCGGAGGCCTCCCACAGTCCCGGATCACAGTCTATAAGGGGAGGGAGCGAAGTTTTCTCTTACTCCATTTCACCTCCTCTGAGGGGGGCTCCAGCCTCTCTGCCCTCCGTCATATGGCTGCGTGGATCTCTCTGATGGTTTTTGTGTTGTGTTTGGATGTCCTCTGTTGGAATATGAATGTTTTTCTCATTGTATATTAGAGGGGAAAGATTACTTGAAAAGCTTACTCCATCATGATCCTCAAACCCTTCTTTAAAAGGGTTTCTTTTTTTTTTTTAAAGATTTTATTTTTTTCCTTTTTCTCCCCAAAGCCCCCCAGTACATAGTTGTATATTCTTCCTTGTGGGTCCTTCTAGTTGTGGCATGTGGGACGCTGCCTCAGCGTGGTTTGATGAGCAGTGCCATGTCCGTGCCCAGGATTCGAACCAATGAAACACTGGGCTGCCTGCAGCAGAGCGCGCGAACTTAACCACTCGGCCACGGGGCCAGCCCCTAAAAGGGTTTCTTTAATGATACTTTCTTGCTGATTTTAACTGGTTTGGTTTTATTCACTAAATTTGTTGAGTACTTATTGTATGGCAAGCATTATGGATATACAATTAAAAAAATAAAACATAATTGTAGGTTTTATGAAACTTATATCTGGTGATAAAAAAAAAATCTGTAATCTGCCTACACGTGTTAAAGCATCCCGGTTGCAAATGGGATTGATCCTGGTCTATAGAAAGTAGTTTGGGGACGGGCCCAGTGGCTGAGTGGTTAAGTTTGTGTGCTTCACTTTGGCAGCCCAGGGTTTCGCTGGTTCAGATCCTGGGTGCAGACATGGTACTGCCCATCAGGCCACACTGAGGGAGTGTCCCACATGCTACAACTAGAAGGGCCCACAACTAAAATTTTCAACTATGTGCTGGGGGTATTTGAGGAGAAAAAGCAGAAAAAAAAAAAGAAAGTAGTTTGGTTCAAGGTTAACAATAAATCACATAATAAAACAAATAAGTCTTGAGATTAAAAAAAGTTGAGTTTTTAATTAACAGAGACTTTTTGTAATAAGTTAACTTAAATTCTAATTGTTCTTTTATAATTCCAGAACAAACTTCTTCCTTTCTATTTAGGTCAGTCCCATTTTCTATTTACTTATAATCCAAGCCATTTGCAAGTAAATTGATTTCTGTGTATGGCTCAGTAATTTGTAATGGAATGCAGTTACTGATAATTACATTCACAGCTGTTTTCTTTAAGGATTTTAGTCAGATTCTGATTTCTGTACATATGTTTAATAACTTTTTTCTTAATTTTCTTATTGTGGTTATATATATAAAATAAAGTCATTCTAATCAATTTTAAATGTAGAATTCAGTGACAATAACTACATTAACAATGTTGTACAACCATCACCATTATCTATTTCCAAAACCTTTTTGTTACGCCAAACAGAAACTCTACACATTAAGCAGTAACTCCCCACTTCCCCCTCCACCAGCCTCTAGTATCCTCTCATCTGCTTTCTGACTCTATGAATTTGTCTCTTCTAGATATTTCATATAAGTGGAATCATACAATATGTGTCCTTTTGTGTCTGACTTATTTCACTTGGCATAATGTCTTCAGCATTCACTTATGTTGTGGTGTGTGTTAGAATTTCATTCCTTTTTAAGGCCAAATAATATTCTATTTGTGGACACACACATTTTGTTTATCCATTCATCTGTTGATGGATACTTGGGTTGTTTACCTTTTGGCTATTGTGAATAGTGCTACAATGAACGAATGCATACAAGTGTCTGTTTGAGTCCCTGTTTTCAGTTCTTTTGGGTATATACTTAGTAGAATTGCTGGGTTTTTTTGGTAGTGCTATGTTTGGCTTTTTCAGGAACTGCCATACTGTTTTCCACAGCAGTTATACCATTTTACATTCTTACCAACAATGCAGAAAGGTTCCAGTTTTTCCACATTCTCACCTATACTTGCTATTTTCTGTTTGTTTTTTTTTAAATTGCCATCCTAGTTGGTGTTAAGTGATATCTCATTGTGCTTTTGGTTTGTATTTCCTTAATAACTAATGATGTTGAGCATCTTTTCATGTGTTTGTTGGTTATTTGTATATCTTCTTTGGAGAAATATCTGTTCAAGTCCGTTGCTCATTTTTTAATTAGGTTGTTTGTATTTTTGTTGTTGAATTTTAGGAGAACATTATATATTCTTGATATTAGACCCTTATCAGATAAATGATTTGTAAAGATTTTCTCCCATTCGGACCCAACTAAAAAGCTGTCTTTTCTGTTTCTTGACAATATCCTTTGCACAGAAGCTTTTAATTTTGATGAAGTTTAATTTGTCTATTCTTTCTTTCATTCTTCGTGCTTTTGGTGTCAAATCTACGAATCCATTGCCAAGTCCAGGATCATGAAGCTTTACCCCTATGTTTTCTAAGAAGCTATAGTTTTAGGTCTTATATTTACTTCACTGATCTATTTTAGGTTGAATTTTGTATTTGATATGAGTTAGGTGTCCAGCTTCATTCTTTTGCATGTGGAAATCCAGTTTTCCCAGCACCATTTGTTGATGATACTGATCTTTTTCCATTGAATGGACTTGAAACCTTTGTCAAAAATCAGTTGACAGTAGATGTATAGATTTATTTCTGGACTCAATCCTATTCCATTGGTCTGGTGTCTATCTCTACGGAGCACCACATGTTTTGATTACTGTAGCATTGTGTAGTAAGTTTTGAAATTAGGAAGTGTGAGTCCTCCGACTTTGTTTTATTTTTCATGGTTCTTTTGGTTATTCAGGGCCCTTTGCAATTCCATATGAATTTGAGGATTGGCATTTCCATTTCTGCAAAGGAGCCTGTTGGAATTTTGGTAGGGATTGCATTGATTCTGGAGATTCTTTGAGGTAGTATTGACATCTTAATATTAAGTATTCCTAAGTATGAACACAAGATGTCTTTCCATTTATTTAGGTTTTCTTTAATTTTCTTCAGCAATGTTTTGTAGTTTTCAGGGTACAGGTCTTCACCTCTTTGGTTAAATCTATTCCTAGATATTTTATTTTTTTAGGTGCTATTATTCTTTTTTTTTTTTAAAGATTTTATTCTTTTCCTTTTTCTCCCCAAAGCCCCCCGGTACATAGTTGTATATTCTTCGTTGTGGGTCCTTCTAGTTGTGGCATGCGCAACGCTGCCTTAGCGTGGTTTGATGAGCAGTGCCATGTCCGCGCCCAGGATTCGAACCAACGAAACACTAGACCGCCTGCAGCAGAGCACGCAAACTTAACCACTCGGCCACGGGGCCAGCCCCGGTGCTATTATTCTTTTAGTTGCTAAATGGAATTACATTCCTGACTTCCTTTTCAGATTGTACATTGCAGGTTTATAGAAACACAACTGCCTTTTGTGTGTTGGTTTTGTTCTGCACCTTTGATAATTCAGTTTATTTGCTCTCGTAACTTTCTTGTGGATTCTTTGGGATTTTTCTACATATAGGATTATGTCATCTGTGAATAGGAATAGTTTTACTTCTTCCTTTGCATTTTTGATTCCTTTTTTTTCTTTTCCTTGTCTGATTGCTCTGGCTAGAACTTCTAGTACAGTGTTGAATAACAGTGGTGAAAGTGGGCATTCTTGTTTCTGATCTTAGGGGGGAAGCTTTCAGTTTTTCACCATTAAGTATGATGTTAGCTGTGGGTTTTTCTTTCTTCTTTCTTTCTTTTTTCTTTGGTAAGGAAGACTGACCCTGAGCTAATGTCTGTTGCCAATCTTCCCCCTTTTTTTTTTTTTTTGCTTGAGGAAAATTGTCCCTGAGCTAACGTCTGTGCCCAGTCTTCCTCCATTTTCTATGTGGGATGCCACCACAGCATGGCTTGATGAGCAATGTGTGGGTCCACTCCTGGGATCTGAAGCTGCAAACCATGGGCTGTGGAAGCAGAGTGCTCAAAATTAACCAGGAAAACACTGGGCTGGCCCTACTGTGGGTTTTTCATAGATGCTCTTTATCATGTTGAGGAAGTTCCCTTCTATTCCTAGTTTTCTGAGTGTTTTATCATGAAAGGATGTTGGGTCTTGTCAAATGCCTTTTCTGAGTTAATTGAGTGAACATGTGTGTTTTTTTCCTTCTTTCTATTAATGGGTGAAATTTCTATTATGTTGAACCAGTTTTGCATTCCTGGGATAAAGCCCACTTGGTTAAAGTGTATAATCTTTTTAATATGCTGTTAGATTTAGTTTATTAGTATTTTGTTAAGAATTTTTGCATCTATACTCATAAAAGATAATTAGTCCTAATTTTCTTTTCTGTGATGTCTTTATCTGCCTTTGGTATCAGGGTAATGCTGGCTTCATGGAATGAGTTAGGAAGTGTTCCTTCCTCTTCTGTTTATTGGAAGAGTTTAAGGGGGTTGGTGTTAATCCTTTAGATGTTTGGTAGAATTCACCTGTGCAGCCATCTGGTTCTGGACTTCTCTTTGTTGAAATGTTTTGATTACTGACTCAGTGTCATTACTTGTTATACATCTGTTGAGATTTTTAATTTCTTCTTGAGTCAGTTTAGGTAGTCTGTGTGTTTCTAGGAATTTGTCCATTTATTCTAGTTTATCTAGTTTGTTGGTGTATAATTGTTTGTAGTATTCTCTCATAATCGGTTTTATTTCTGTAAGGTTGGTGGTTATGTCCCCAGTTTCATTTTTTATTTAGTTATGTCTTCTCTTTTTTTTTTTTAGTCTATTAAAGGTTTGTTGGTATTGATTTTTTTCAAAAAGGCAACTTTTGGTTTCACTGATTCTCTTTATTGTTTTTCTATTCTCTATTATCTCTAATCTTTATTATTTCCTAGCTTTGAGTTTAATTTCTTCTTTTTTTTAGTACCCTGATGTGTAAAGTTAGTCTGTTGATATGAAATCTTTTTTCTTTTTTAACATAGATATTTATAGCTATAAATTTTCCTCTGAGCACTGTCTTTGATGTATCCTGTAAGTTTTTGTATTTTCTCTGAGTATTTTCTAATGTCCTTTGTGATTTCTTCTTTGACCCATTGGATGTTTAAGAATGTATTGTTTATTTCTACATATTTGTGAATTTTCCAGTTTTCCCTCTGTTGCTGATTTCTAACCGAATTCTGTCATGGTCAGAAAGGATGCTATGTATGCCTTCAGTCTTTTTAAATTTACTGAGACTTTGTTTTCTGACCTAACATATGGTTTATCCTAGAGAATGTTCGTGTGCACTTGAGAAGAATGTGTATTATACTGTTATTGGGTGAAGTGTTCTATATATATGTCTGTTAGGCCTAGTTGGTTTATAGTGCTCAAGTCCTCTATTTCCTTATTGACCTGCTAGCTAGATGTTTTATCCATTATTGAAATTAGTGTATTGAACTAACAACTATTGTAGAACTATTTTATTTCTCCCTTCAATTTGGTCAATATTTGATTTATGTATTTTGGGGCTCTGTTGTTCATATGTTTATAATTGTTTTAGCTTTTTGATGAATTGACCCTTTTATCAACATATAATATCCATTGTCTCTTGTAACAGTTTTTGACCTAAAGCCTGTTTTGCCTAAATAGCCACTGTAGCTCTCTTTTGCTTACTATTTGTATGGAATATCACATTCTGTCCTTTCACTTTGAATCTATTTGTACTTTTGGGTACAAAGTGAATCTTGTATAGATCATGGTTTTTACTCCATTGTGCTAATCTCTGTCTTTGATTGGAGAGTTTAATCCAATTAAATTTAAAGTGATGACTGATAAAAAAGGACTTCTGACATTCTGCTGTTTTTTTCCTTTACATTTTATACATTTTTTTGTCTCTCATTTCCTCCATTACACGCTGCCTTCTATTTGTGTGTGTGTAGTTGGTTTATTGTAGTGAACTATTTTGATTACCTTCTCAGTTCCTTTTATGTGTATTTTTTTGGTATTTTCTTTTTTGTTAGCTTGGGGATTACATTTAACATCCTAAGCTTAAAACAATCTAGTTTGAATTGACACCAACTTAACTTTAATAGCTTCCAAAAGCTCTGCTCCTGTACAACTCAGTCTTGCCCCTTTTATGTGGTTGTCATCACAAATTACATCTTTATACATTGTGTGTCCAATAACATGGATTTGTGATTATTTTTTATGCAATTGTTTTTTAAATCATATAGGAAATCCAAAATGGAGTTACAAACCAAATATACAATAATGCTAGCTTTTATCTTTGCCAGTGTATTTACCTTTACTGGAGATCTTTATTTCTTCATATGGTTTTGAGTTGCTGTTTAGTGTTCTTTCATTTCAACCTGAAGGATTAGCTTTAGCATTTCTTGTAGGGCAGGTCTAATGGTAGTAAACTCCCTCAGCTTTTGTTTATCTGGGGACGTCTTAATTTGTACCTCATTCTGAAGGACAGTTTTGCCAAATATGCAATTCTTGGTTGACAGTGTTTTTCTTTCAGCACTTAAATATCCTACTGTTTTCTGGCCTCCATTGTTTCTCATGAGAAATGAGCTGCTAATCTTATTGAGGATCTCTTGTATGTTAAGATTTGCTTCTCGTGCTGCTTTTAAGATTCTCTCTTTGTCTTTGTCTTTGGACTGTGTGATTATAATTGTTTTGGTGTGAGTCTCTCGGAATTTATACTACTTGAATTTTGTTGAACTTTTTTTGGATTTGTAGATGCATGTATTTCATCAAATTTGGGGCATTTTTAGCTATTATGTCTTCAAATATTATTTCTGTCCCTTTCTCTCTTTTTTCTCCTTCTAAGACTCTTATAATTCATGTTGTGGTTTGTTTGATGTTATCTCACAGGTCCCTTTGGCGCTGTTGACTTTTTTCTTTTTTAGGTCTTTGAACATAAAGTTTTTATCTAGTTTATTGTCTGGGCTTCCTCAGGAACAGATTCTGTTAATTTATTTGTTCCTTGAATGGGTCATACTTTCCTGCGTTTTTGTATGTTTTGTATGTTTTTAACTGGACATTTGAATATTATAATGTGGTAACTCTTGAAATCAGATTCTTCCCTTTCCCCAGGGCTTGCTATTTTTATTTATTTATTTTTGATTGTTGAAGGCTGTGTTAGTATGTTTGTTTAGTGACTTTCTCAAGCTATTTTTTTTCAAAGACTGTATTCTTTGACGTGTGTAGTCCCTGAAGTTTCTGCTGCTTAGCTTGTGTTCTGCTGGTGGTTTGACAAATTTCCCAAAGCTCTAAGAGCTAAGAAACCAATGAAACAACATCAACAGAAACATCTCCAAGTCTTTACAGATTGGCTCTGTGCTGGGGCACTCCCATAACACTTTGTGAAAATTGCCAGTGGGACATAGCGCTAATAATTACAGTAAGACTCAGATCTGTGTCCTGAGATTTGTCCACTGTCCTATAAAGTTAGGCAAAGATCTTTACTTTTCACAAGAAAATAATTTGTATTTGGTTTAATTATATCTTACTGTTTGGTTTTGAAAATTCGTAGATAACAAGTAGTTCTTCACTAAATAAGCAGAAGGGCTTTCAGAACCCCTGTTACCCTGATTCCATTGGAGAACCCAATTAAATTCAAGAGAGATTTATTGAGGAGCTCTGTGGGGGTACTGCATTGGGGCACTTAGGACAGCATGACAAAAGATTTAAAGAGGAAGATGAGACATTGGTATCAAGGATGACGTTTACGTAGTTGGAAATTTTGACTGAGGCCACCTGTCTGTTGGTAAGGGGAATAAATGCTCTTACTGTTTTTCTTTTTAACCACGGAATTTTTTGCTCTCAGCTTCTAGAATTCAGGATGCTACTGTAGAACTATGATTATATTATGTAATTTCATTAGACTTTTCTGAGATCCTGGGGATTTAATATCTACTTATATAACGTTATTTCTATGAGAATGTGTTCTCAGAGTCAAAGAAATAATAATGTCTAGGAGTAGCAGTTTGTAAGTTTGAAATGATTGTGAAAAGAATTTTTATTAAAAAGTCTTTTCTACCTTAAAATAAGCATTTTGACAATTTACTTAATATCAAATTTGTATAACATCTTTGTGTCATATTGTGTACTGAAGTGTCCTTTTTTTTCTTTCTTTTCTTTTTTTTTGAGGAAGATTAGCTCTGAGCTAACATCTGCCACCAATCCTCCTTTGTTTACTGAGGAAGACTGGCCCTGAGCTAACATCCCTGCTCATCTTCCTCTATTTTATGTGGGATGCCTGCCACAGCTTGGCTTGACAAGCCATGTGTAGGTCCACACCCAGGATCTGAATCAGCAAACCCTGGGCCACTGAAGCAGAATGTACGAACTTAACCACTGCATCACTGGGCTGGCCCCTAAAGTGTTTTTAATTGTGTTGCTACTTTATATTATGACACTTAGATGTTTGCTAATTAAACTGATCAACTTTTAATAATCCATAATAGCAAACTCTTGAAAATAAAGTTTTATATATATATAAAATTATATTTGTAAACTCATTTAAGTCTTATTTTGTTTTTTTTCCAAATGTCCTTCATATTTACTTTTTTTGATTCAGTTGATATAGTTTTCAATATTGAATGATGGCAAATTTAAAAAGCTTCCATTTTCTTTTTTTAAATTAAAAACTTTAACACTTTATAAGAATTATTTTAGGAGGCTGGCCCGGTGGCATAGTGGTTAAGTTTGCATGCTCTGCTTCAGGGGCCTGGGGTTTGCGGATTTGAATCCCGAGTGTGGACCTACACACCACTCCTCAAGCCATGCTGTGGTGGCGTCCCACATACAAATTGGAAAATTGGCACAGATGTTAGCTCAAGGACAATCTTCCTCACCAAGAAAAAGAAAATGAAAAGAATTATTTTATCTTATTCAAAGCTCAAGAGATTGTACAATGAAAATCTTCCATCCCACCCCTCTCCTCTCTTCTCCTTGCACTCTATCCAGGGGCAACCAATTACAAGTATCTTGTGTAGAAATTTTTTCCGTGATATGTATTTTATATATGATTTTCCCATATATATATATATATATGAAACTTGCTCGTCTATATGTATGTATGTGTGTGTGTGTGTCTTTTTTTTCTTGTTGTTGGTTTTATTATTTCTTTTTTGGTACATCTTCTTTTGCACCCTTGTTTCCCCTTTGCTGCTTTTTCAGTATATTTTGGAGAGCATAACAGTTAAGACCACCCTCATTCTTTTCTATGGCTGCATGCTATTGTTTATTACTATATTATAGTAGATTTAACTAGTCTCCTGCTGAGAAACATTGAGTTCATTTTCTGTCTTTTTGCATTGTAAACACTGTTGTATTGAAAATTGTATATACATCATATCTCCAGGTACATCTGTGGTCTTTCATATTGGTTATCAATAACTGTGAGTAATTTTAGTACTAAACATTGAGATAGGTGATGTTATAATTTTTTTTTTCTTCTTGAGGAAGATTAGCCCTGAGCTAAGTACTGCCAGTCGTCCTCTTTTTTTTGCTGAGCAAGTCTAGCCCTGAGCTAACATCCGTGCCCATCTTCTCTACTTTATATGTGGGATGCCTATCACAGCATGGCGTGCCAAGTGGTGCCATGTCTGCGCCTGGGATCCGAACTGGCGAACCCCGGGCCACTGAGAAGTGGAATGTACAAACTTAACTGCTGCGCCACTGGGCCGGCCTACCTCATATCTCATATGTGTGAAATGTTTTTTCATGTCTCTTGCCCATTTTCTAATTGGATTATTTTCTCTTTTACTGTTCTGTTTTAAGAGTTCTTTATATATTCTAGATACTAATCCTTTGTTGGGTATGTAATTTGGAAATATTTTGTCCCACTCCTTAGCTTGTCTTTTCATCCACTTAACAGGGTCTTTCTCAGAACAAAAGTTTTAAATTTTGATGAAGTCCACTTTATCAGTCTTTTCCTTTTATGAATTGCTGTCAAGTGTAAGTACTCTTTGCCTGCCCGTGGATCCTGAAACCTTTCTTCTGTTTTTTTCCTAAGAGCTTTATAGTTTTACATTTTATGTTTAAATCCATGATACATTTTGAGTTATTTTTGCATAAGGGGTGAGACTTAAGTTGAGGTTCATTTTTTTCGCCTATGGATGTCTAGTTGCTCCAGCACCAATTTTTGGAAAGGCAGTCCCTGTTCCATTGAATTGCTTTTACACTTTTGTCAAAAATTAATTTTTCATATTTTTGTGGGTCTGTCTGGGTTTTCTATTCTGTTCCATTAATTTATGTATTTCTGGCTCTGCTGGTACTACACAATTTTCATTACTGTGCTGTATAATAAGTCTTGAAATTGGGTAGAATAGTTTCTCCCATTTTATTATTTTCTAAAATTGTTTTAGCTATACTAGTTTCTTTTCTTTTTCGTATGAATTTTAGAATAATCTTGTCAATATCTACAAAAAAGTCTTGCTGGGATATTGGTTGGAGTTGTGTTAAACCCATATATTAATTTAAGGGGTGGGAGTATTGACATCCTTATTATGTTGAGTCTCCCAATCCATGAACATAGAATGTCTTTACATTTATTTAGATCTTTGATTTCTCTCATCAGCATTGTGTTGTTTTCAGCATACAAGTTCTGTATGTGTTTTGTTAGATTTGCATTTAAGTATTTTGGGTGTTTTGGTTTATTTTATTTTATTTTATTTTTAGTGCTTATGTTCATTGCTAGTATATCAAAATACAGTTGATTTTTTTGGGGGGGTGATGAAAATATATTTTCTTTATTGTAGTGATGGTTTCATGGGTATATGTATGTCACAACTAATCAAATTATATAGTTTAAACACATGTAATTTATTGTACTTTAATTATACTTCAGCCATGTAAAAAACCTAGCATTTTCAATCATTCTTTTCTTTAACAATATTATTAATATTTTGATATTTCAATTTTCTTTAATATCATTTAACAATAATATTTTGTGAAGGGCGAAATTATTATACTTCTGTGATAAATAAAATAAAACTTATTTTAAAACAGTCCTTAGGGGCTGGCCCCGTGGCTGAGTGGTTAAGTTTGTGTGCTCCACTTTGGCAGCCCAGGGCTTCACTGGTTCATGGCACCTCTCATTAGGCCATGCTGAAGCATCGTCCCACACAGCACAACCAATAGGACCCACAACTAGAATATACACTAATGTACCGGGGGGCTTTAGGGAGAAGAAGAAGAAGAAGAAAAAGAAGATTGGCAACAGATGTCAACTCAGGTGCTAATCTTTAAAAATAAAAAAAGTTTATTTCATCTTTACTTCTTCCTTTTAAAATTTCTGTTTTGTGTATGTTTTTAATGTATGTAATATTTTACTAGAATGGTATATATGTATAAAATAATATGATTTAAACATCAATAAACATGCTGGAGAGCATATGCTCAAAACTTCACTGATGTGGGTATGATATTTTGAAGACCAGTAGAATAGAGAGCTGTTGAGTCTCCATTCCTTGGGCATTTTAAAATACAGTTGATTTTTATGTTTACCTTGTATCCTGTGGCCTTACTGAATTCACTTATTGGTTCTGGGAGTTGTTTTTTTGTGTTTTGTTTTTTTTGGTATATTCTTTGGCATTTTCTATCTAGATAATCATGTTATTGGCAAATAGAGACAGTTTTATTTCTTCCTTCCAAATTTGCATGTCTTTTATTTCCTTTTGTTGTCATATTACACTGGCAAGAATTTCCAACACTATGTTCAGTAAACATGTTAAGAGTGGACACTTGTCTTTTCTCCCCCACATTTAGAGGGAAAGCATTCAGTCTTTCACCATTATGTATATGTTAACTGTAGATTTTCTGTAGATACTCTTTATCAAGTTGAGGAAGTTCCCTTCTATTTCTGTTTTTCTGAGAGGTTGAGTTTTGTCAAATAATTTTTCTATCTCACTGGAAATGATCATGTGTTTTTTTTTGTTTAGTTTTTAATGTGGTAGATTACATTGATTAGTTTTAGAATATTGATCTAGACCTGCATTCTCAGAATAAACTCAGCTTGGTCATGGTGTATAATTCTGTTGGCATATTGCTGAATTCCACTTGCTAATATTTTGGTAAGGATGTCTGTGTCTATGATTATGAAGAATATTGGTCTGTAGTTTTCCTTTTTTGTATTGTCTTTATTTGGTTTTGGTATCAGGGTAATGCTAGCTTAATAAAATGAATTTGAAAGTGTTGTTTTCAATTCTATTTTCTAGAAGAGATTGTGGAGAATTCGTGTTAATTCTTCTTTAATAGTTTGCAGTAATTTTCTTTGAGACCACTTGGGCCTGGACAGTTCTTTTTTGGGTACTTTGGAATTATAAATTCAATTAATTTTATCAGTATAGAACGGTTCAAGTTATTTCATATTGGGTAAGTTGTGGTATTTTGTTTTTTCTTCTTGAGAAATTAGTCCATTTCTTCTAAGTTGTCACTTTATGTCTGTGAAGAGTTGTTCAGTGTTCCCTTACTATCCTTTTATAGTTGCAGGGTCTGTAGAGATATCCCTGTTTTATTCCTGATTTATCCCTAATATTGTAATTTTTGTCATCTTTTTTCTTTGTCAGTCTCCTAGATGTTTGTCAATTTTTGATCTCTTAAAAGAACCAGCTGTTTCATTGATTTGTCTTTATTTTCCTGTGTTCAATTTCATTGATTTCTGCTCTTTATTATTTCCTTTTCTTCCTCTTGCTTTGCTTTAGTTTACTTTTCTTTTTGGAGATTATTGAGCTGGGAGTTTAGATCGTTGATTTGAACCTTTTCCTCTTTTCTAATGTGCTGTAAGTTTCCTTCCCAGCACTGTTTTACCTATGTCCCACAAATTTTGATGTGTTGTATTTTTCTTTTCCTTCAGTTATATATATGTATATATTTAAATTTCCCTTGAGATTTCCTCTTTGATCTGTAGGTTATTTAGATAAAAGTGTGTTGTTTAGTTTCCAAGTGTTTGGAGATTTTCTTGTTATCTTTCTATTATGATTTCTAGTTTGATTCTGTTGTGGTTAGAGAACATATTCTGTATGATTTCAAGTCTTTTAAATTTGTTAAGGTTTGTTGTGTAGTTCAAGATATGTTCTCTCTTGTTTTATGTTGCTTAAGCACTTGAAAAGATTTATATTTCTCTCTTGTCATATGGAAAGTTTTATAAATGTTGATTAATTCTTGTTGGTTGATGGTGGTGTTGAGTTTTTTTAAATTTCTGGTGATTTTCTGTCTAGTTATATTAATTGTTCAGAGCAGGGTGTTGAATTGTTCAACTATAACTGTGGATTTGTCTATATATTCTTTTAGTTCTACCAGTTTTTGGTTCATATATTTTGGAGCTCTCTTGTTTGGTGGATACTCATTTGGGATTGCTATGTCTTCTTGGTGGGTTGACTCTTTTATCGTATAATGTCTCTCTATCTCCAGTAGATTTTCTTGCTTTGAGTTTACTTTATCTGATATTAATATTGCCACCCTGCTTTCTTTTGATTAATGCTTGCATGATAAGTCTTTTTCTGTCCTTTTACTTTCAACCTACTTATATCATTATATTTGAAGTGCCTATCATGTAGATAGTACATAGTTGGGTCATGTTTTTTATTCCACTCTGCAATATCTGCTTTTAATTGATATGTTTAGACCATTTTCATGCAGTGTAATTATTCATATGTTATGGCTTAAGCCTGCCATTTTAGTTATTGATTTCTATTTGTTCTGCTTTTCATTTTGTTTTTTTCCCTGCCTTATTGTGGATTACTTGAGCATTTGTTAGAATTCCATTTTGATTTACTTATAGTATTTTTGAGTATCTCTTTGTATAGCTTTTTAAGTTGTTGCTGTAGATATTACATTATATATACATAACATCAGTCTGTTGATGTCATTTTATCAGAGTGAAGTGTAGAGAAACCTTCCTCCCTCCTTTTTACTCGTTTCTGTTTATAATATGATTGTCTTAATATTCCCTCTGCATAAATCTAGAACCATGTGAAATAATGTTACAATTTTGCTTCAACCATCAAACATAATTAGAAAGGTCAAGAGAAGGAAAGTCTATTATATTTACCCTATTTTTTATCATCATGTTCTTCCTTCCTTCCTGATGCTCTAAAGTTCCTTCCTTTTAGTTTTTTCCCTTCTGTTTAGACAATTTCCTTTAGCCATTCTTTTCAGGTAGTTCTGCTGGCAACAAATTTTCTTAATTTATTTCATTTGAGACTGTCTTGATTTCCGCCTCATTCAAGAACGATATTTTAACTGGGTTTAGGAATATGGGTTGATAACTGCTCTCATGTAGCACCTAAAAAACATGCCATTTCCTTCTGACCTCTGTGGTTTTTGATGAGAAACCTGCTGTCATTCTAATTGCCATTCTAATATAGGTAAGGTGTTGTTTTCCTCGGGCTGCATGCAAACCAGTCTATTTAGAAATTATGCTTTGTATTTGCATATGATCTTTTTATGAAAAAAAATTTTTTCCCAGTGAAAGTTATATTGTGTTGGTCTTGAAATATAAATAACTTGGAAGGTATTAGTAAAATTACTTCATAATGAAACTACTATTTTTTAGATGACATTGATAGTTATTTAATTCCTCATGGCAGCTATAGCTATGTTAACTCTTGAAAAGAAATTCTGCAGTGAAGGAAAAAATTATATTTCTCCATTATCCCCTCCCCCCCATTCTAAGCCAGGGCACTTTATATTTTCTATAAAATTTGGTAGCAAAAGGAATTTTTCATCTCATTGACCATATTTGACATTTGGAATCAGATATCTCAATCCTTAATATATATACTGTAAAACTACCAGGACTTGCATGCAGCAGAATCTTCTTATAACTATATTTTAAGTTATGTGTTATGTCAGCATTTTACCTGAGGTAGTTTAAAACTTTACAAGGTGGGAATAGTATAAGTAGTGAGAAGTATTTTCAGATCTGTATAATAAGCCAATTCTAGTTTGCTTTTGCTTTTTTTGATTTTCGTCTTCTGTTGAGAGTCTTCTTAGAGTATTTAGATTGAGTAACTTTGAAGTTGGCAAAATACATAATACTCTTATTGATACCTTATTAATAGTTATAGTATATGGAACAAATTCTACCTTTTAGAGTGATTAAAGCATCCAACTTTTACAGAATTTATTTTATTGTTTTACCATTAAGTAACTCTGAACTTTTTCATGTAGTCAGCACTGTGGAACAAAAAAATCATACATAAGCCAAAACATTCCTTCTGTGGTTTCTTTCTTAGAATTTCGTATGTAATGCTTTTTAGCAATTCATAGTACTAAGCTGTTTTAGTTTGGATACTTTGGTTACAGCAAAAATACAAGTTTATTTCTATATTTAAAAAAAATAAAAGTTTTAAATGGCCAACATTTAATATGCTGGTAATGGGCATCTTCATAATGGTTTTCCTTTCTTAAAAAAAGAACTTAAAAGATTGAGACCTTCCTTGGGGGATCTTATTTCCTTTTAAATAGTAGTAAGTATTTGATACTCAAGTAGTTAAAATAATATAGATACGTATAAAATAATAGTGAAAATATCATCCTCTTCTTTCCCTTTCTCCATCCTAGCAGTCTCACTCCTCAGAATCTATATAGTCTAGTCTTTGGACTTGAAAATCTTTGTTCTTTCCTCTCAATAATGAGCTTCCCTCCCTTTTTAAAAATAGAAGTAGTACTTAAAAAAAGAGACAACAGGATCATAAATGAAAACCCAGTATATTAGCAGGTTAGAAAGAAAGTGGTTTTTTTGCAGAGGCTGTAAGTAGAATCAGGCTGCCTCCTCATCTTTACCTGGTGGTACTTGGAGTACCTCTGGGGAAGCCCTCAGTTCTGTGTTATAATTTGAACACTCCTGTTCTCTATGTGCTGCTAGTAATTAAAAGCAAGAAATTAGTTGAGCATTTTATGAAGGAGACATACTTCCAGGGTTCTTTAAAAGTGTATTTAAAAAATAGCCTTACATTCCTAGTATAAATGTTGCTTTGTTACAAGTTTCAACATTTGGAATAAATTTTGGTAGTTAATTTCTAAATAAATATAATTTAAACCAGGCTTAGTTAGCATAGGTGCCCAGAATGCTGTCAGTATTCATATAATGCTATATATAAAATTATTTTCTATATTATTTAATTGTTCAACAGTTGGTTTAGGCATACTAATGAAACTTCTTTTGCAGCTAATATTTATATTTTTCTTTATTTTTTCCTGCTCTATTCTTTTCTTTCTTCCTTTGTTTTCTCTCTTTCTTTTGGGTAAGAGCTTTATTGAGATATAATTTATATATCATACAGTCCACCTATTTGAAGTATACAATTCAGTGGTTTTTAGTATCTTCACAGAGTTATGCAACCATCACCATGGTCAGTTGTCAATCATTTTCATCACCTCAAAAAGAAGCTCCCATACCCTTCAGCTATCACTAGCCCCAGGTAACCATTAATCTCCTTTGTTTCTATAGATTTATCTATTCTGGACATTTCATATAAATGGAATCATATAATATGTGGGTTTTTGTGACTGGCTTCTTTCACTTAGCAAAATGTTTCCAAGGTTCATCCTAGTTGTAGTATGTATTAGTACTTCCTTGTTTTTTATAGCCTAATAATAGTCTGTTGTATGGATATACCACATTTATCCATTCATCAATAGATGGACATTTGGGTTGTTTCCATCTTTTGGCTGTTAAGAATAATGCTGCTGATAAACATTTGTTTCCAAGTTTTTGCACAGACATAATATTTTCATTTCTCTTGGAGTAGCATTGCTGGGGCATATGGTAACTATATGTCTGATTGTTTGAGGAGCTGCCAAACTGTTTTCCTACGTGACTGCACCATTTTCTGTTCCAACCGGCAGTGAACTCATGTGTTGCTTAACGATGGGAATATGTTCTGAGAAATGCGTTCTTAGGTAGTTTCGTTGGGCGAACATCATAGAGTGTACTTACACAAACCCAGATGGTGTAGCCTACTACACACCTAGGCTATATGGTACTAGACTTATGGGACCATTGTTGTGTACACGTCTGTCATTGATTGAAACATCGTTGTGTGGTGCATGACTGTATTTGAGGTTCCAATTTCTCATCCTCATCAACACTTACCTTTTTAATTCTAGCCATCCTAGTAGGTATGAAATGATATCTCATTGTAGTTTTTATTTGCATTTCCCTAGTAAGTAATGATGTTGAACATCTTTTTATGTGCTATTGGCCATTTATAAATCTTTGGAGAAATGTCTTTTCAGATTCTTTGCCTACTTGTTAATTGGGTTATTTGTCTTTCTGTTGTTGAGTTGTAAGAGTTCTCTATATATTCTGAATGCAAGTTTCTTATCAGATATATGAATTGCAAATATTTTCTCCCATTATGTGAATCAGAGCATCTTATAAATATAATATTGTGATTAATAAAGAGTAGTTAATTTAAAGCTTCTATAAGCATTTAATTTTCCATAAATGAAAGTGTTTAGCACTTAGGCTGTTCTAATCATGGGTTAATCATTAATGTTTAAGGAATCAACTTTAAGCTTTTGTGCCTTAGATCAGTTGTTCTTTAACTTTATCAAGCGTCAGAATTACCTGGAGAGCTTGTTAAAATGTACTTTGCCGGGCCCCACTCCCAGAGTTTCAGAAGCTCTTGGGGGGGGGCCCAAGAATGTACATTTCTAACAAGTGATGCTGATGTTGTTGGTTCCCAGATCTCTACTTTAGTGATCTCTGTGAACTGTCGTGAAGTGTTAGAGAAATGCTGACAAGTAAGGATTTCTACCTGATAAAAAAGATGAAATTTAGATTTACATTCCATATTTCACATGCATTTTCCATATATTTGCATAAACAAAGTTTCTTATAATATTTAGCCATGGCTAGCGCTAAATTGTTTGGCTTCTTTCAGAACTCCTGCATACATGAAGTGTACTTTCTATCTTAGGTTGTCTCCTTTCAGATCTTTACAAATTTCCTTGAACTTAAGAAAATAACTAGTAGTCAAAGAATGTTAGAACTTAAAGGAACTTTGCAGATCATCCAGTTCGTCTCTCCTCTCTCTCCCCCAGATAGAGATTAATTAATCACTTAATCCAAGTTCACATAGCTAATTAGTAGGTATAAGTAGTTCTTAGTGAATTTATTGCTGGTAGTTCTTTATTGTTTGAAGAAAAGTAAACATTTATTTCAGCTAATATATTTTTAGTGATTTTCAAATACAGATTTCCTTGGGTTTTTATGGGTAGCCAAATAAGGTAGCTCCACATAAACATCTGGTTTCTCAGCCACCGAATGTAAAATGCATAGAAAATACTACTAAACACTAAAAATAGATTGTGAAAGCACTGCTGACTGACTTATGAAATTATTTCCTAATTGCCCTTGCTCAGCTCATGCCTAGACTTCCATACAGGCAATAGCCTATTCCAACCATTCTGTAATGTTGCTAAAATAATTTTTCTGCTTCACTGTAAAACTTTTAATGACTCCTTTCTGTCTTCGTTGAACAATGACACAGCTGTATCCTACGTCAATATCAGATTATGTGGAACTGGAATAATTTTTGTCTTGGAAGCAAGTATTCCTATTAAGGCTTCGGGCTTGGTATGTTTTCACTTTTTAGACTTTGCCTAGAGTAGGGAACTTAGTAACGTAAGAAATGTACTTCTGCTCTAGCTTCAGGAATTGGGAGTTATTTCACTGTCTCAAATACAAACTTTTGAATGTAGCCTGCAGAACTCTGGTACTTGAGAGCCACATACTGCCTCCTTATAACCTAGGAAACACACTTCATCCTAGCCCTTTGTAACTGAACCTCTCATCTCTGAGCTAAGACTTTTCTGCTTGCTTACCCATAGTGTCTCTCTCCAAGAAGTCTTTTCAGATTAACTCCACCCATCCACCAGTCCTTAGTTCAGGTTCCATCTACCAGTAGTTTCTCAAGAATCCTTAGACGTTCTCATGGGTCTGAGAGTTCCCTGTGAGATTTAAACAATTTTGTGGTTCTCTGTATAGATGCAAATACCGCACATCTGGTGTCTACTGAAGGGTGAAGTTGAAAATGATTACTTTGAAACAATGGCAGAACCTTTCTGAAACTTTTGTGGCAGCAGATTTGAGCAGTGGTTTAAAATAAAGATTTTAAAATTGCCTTCTGTGTAATTCTAGGAGGTGGCTTAGGGGGCCTTTATGGTAGCCCTCATCATCAGGGGGTGGCTGAACTAGAGACAGGAGACACCACCCTCACTTTAAACAGGGTGGCTTCACTTTTATTTGTTTCATATATTGTGGTTCAGTGGAGATTTCTCTTGGGAGCTCCCCTTTCCACCCTAAAAGTTTTGAAAATCACCAGACTTACAGGCTTATGGTTTGGGTTTTGATGGGAACAAGGATGATGTATGTGGCTGACTAAATTATCTATAAATAGATTTTCTGTAGTTAACCTGACAAGGAGTCCTGCAAAGTTATTAATGGTGATTGGGGAACGCTACTCCAGGACATCTTAGATGGGTGGGTCAGTAATTCTCAAGCTTTTGATCTTGGTAACCTTGGTAAAGGAACCCTTTACACTCCTAAAAAATTATTGAGGCTCCCAAATAGCCCTGTTTATGTGGGTTGTACCCATGAATTTATATTTTTGAAAATAAAACAAATTTTAATGCATTTAAAAATAATAAATTCATTACTTGTTAACAATAACATTTTTATTAAAATAACTATATTTTCCGAAATAAAAAACATTTAGCAAGTGCTATTGTTTTCTGTTTTTGGAAATGTCTTTAATGTCTGAGTTAATAGAACAAACCTGGATTCTCCTGTCTGCGTCTGCATTCAGTCAGTTGTAATACACTGTTTTAGTTGAACTGTGTGATGGAAATCCAGGTTCATGCATATGAATAGTTGGAGAGGGAAAAGATATTTAACAACTTTTTCAGATATCATGAATATTTTTCTTTGCCATCAGACCCTACAAGTGGTAGTTTCTTACTTACAAGGTGGAATCTGAAGCCATACCAATGAACTTTTTCTTCCCTGAATTAAAAGTAGCAATGTACCCTTGTAAAAAGGCCCTAAAGGCCTTCTCATTTGGCTTTTCATCATTGCTGCTCCATTGCACTCAAAGTCAAAGTCCTTGAGTGATCTGGCCTCCTCCTGTCTCTCTGATCTCACCTCCAGACTCTCTGCTGACTGCTCTAGTCACACTGAACTTTTTTGCTGTTTGTTCTTCTAAACAGTCACCTGTGTTGGGCTTTTGTGCTTGCTGTTCTCTCTGAGTTCTTAGCAAATAAATTAGATATTGTGTTAAATGATTGTAATTTAGTAAAAACCTACCAGCAGGACATAGCTCTGTCTCTGAGTGTTAAAATAGGAATCCCTGAGTAGAATTGCTTTTGCTTATCCTTGGCATTGGCATTGCAATCAGAAACATTTACTCACCACCTTTATGTCAGACTCTGACCCTGTCCTGTGTTGGTGGAAATGAAAGTGGCACCAAGTCATTTGGATTGCTAATAATTTCCTATAGAGTATATAAATGTGCCTCCCCATTGCAAAAACCCTAAAAATTGTCTTCACTACTGTAGTTTATTAGGACCGAACCACATAGGTGATCAGTTATCTCAGGAAAATGTAATACAAATACAGCAATCATTATTTTATATGATAGGGCAGATTTAATTTAAATCTAGGTCATTGAAACAATTAAACTATTAGTCAGGAACATTCATTTTTCTTCAAAAGTACATTTTTATTGCTTGATGTACTTAATTTTCTTCACTTAAAAGGTATTATAAACCATACATTTTCAGGAAATTACATTTTCAGATGATATTAGATGTTTCACTGAATTCACCAATTTATTGAATAGTAGGCCAAGGATACAGGGCTTAAAAAAATGCATCTCCTGTCTCCAAGGAGGTGACAGGATTGTTATGGTATTATATTGCATGATTAGGAGCCCCAGGTAAACAAAGGCAAATTCTTACTCAGTCTTTAGGAAGAGGCCTATCTACGATTTAACAGGTTAAAGACATTTGGGGATTTTTTTTCCCTGTTATGTGTTAAGAGTTCAGTGGACACAGGAATATTTCATTATATAACTCTATGTATCCTGGATATCTGTAATGACTTAATACTTTAAAAATTCAATTTTAAGGAAATAATTATTGGTATACCTTAATGATTAGGAATTTAATATTGTACTTAAAAGTGTACAAAAGTTGAATGTCAGCTTGAAGAAGAAACTCATTCACCTTCCTTATCTAGTTTATTTCCAGATTTGAAAAAAACAAACCGTTCTCTTTCTGTTTCCCATTAGTATATCAGTTGGGTTTCTTGGTTGCAAATAAAAGAGCTTGGTCATAAAAGGGATTTATTGGAAGGTGCTGCTTAGAGGGTCGTGGAGGGGGAGATCAACCTTGACAGAGAGACTGGCAGTAGCCAAGGGAACTCTTTCCAGGACTTCAGGCTTCATGGCAGCAGGCTTCCATGTGGGAAAGGGCTGCTGGATCCCTGCTTCTGCTGTGACCATCCTCCAATCAGTCTTTTCTTCCTTGGGTTACTTGGTTATGTTTTAAGGGAGAGAGTCTGTGCCCACTCCCTGGCTATGCCGGAACTGGAAGAGGTAGGTTCTAGCCTGTTGGCTTCTATGGTAGGAATGGTCATGAGAAGTTCCTCTTTTACCAAGACTGCAGAGAGGGGAGAAGTAATTTCTCAAAAGAAAGTCAGAGTCCTATTAAGAAGGCACCCAGGAATGACAGATATTCACACAATTAGTTAAAGGGAAAACTATCTTTTCAACCCACAGAAGGAACAAGAGTTAGTTAAAACAGATTGCTGCCTCAATTGAAAGAAAAAAAATTTCAGTTAAAAAATAACACATTTGTACAATAATACAAAAACACCTGAGTTGTTGCATTAGTAGTTTCTGAAATAGATACACTTAAGCCACCACTTAATTGATGTGATAGTCTTGAAAACCTTACTCTGTGTGTGTATGTGTGTGTGTGTGTGTGTGTGTGTGTTTGTATGTGATACAATTTATAGTAAAGGGACTTCAATTACCACTTCACTGATAGTGGTGTTACTTAAAATTTTATGGGCACGTTCACACACATAATAGTAATAATCTCTTAAAACTGTATAGTGTATTGCTATTTATTATTTAATCTTTGTTATAACATTATAATGTAGGTGGTATCCCCAGTTTATGGAGTAGGAAAACTAAGAAGTTAAATTTTTTGTCCAGAGTCATAGAGCTACTAAGTTAAAGAATCAAGATTTTAAGCCAGTTCTTAATTATTCATGTATATTAAGATGGCCTAGGGCCTTGCCCAGTGGTGCAGCAGTTACGTTCGCACGTTCTGCTTTGGTGGCCCGGGGTTCGCCTGTTCGGATTCTGGATGCGGACGTGGCACCACTTGTCAAGCCATGCTGTGGCAGGCGTCCCACATATAAAGTAGAGGAAGATGGGCACGAATGTTAGCTCAGGGCCAGTCTTCCTCAGCAAAAAGAGGAAGATTGGTGGCAGATGTTAGCTCAGGGCTAATCTTCCTCAAAAAAAGAGAATGACCTAGATAACACTTTATTATCTGTACAATGGGGAAAACAGTGCCTATCTTGCAAGATTGAAGATTAGAGATAAAGTATGTTTCCTGTTATTAAAAGAGTTAACAAACCTTTAGTTAAATGTTAGTTTTTAAAATGTATTTATTTTAAAAGTTAAAGTATTTCTGTAGTAATTGACTTTTTTGATATCTTTGTATATGTTTAGAGCCACTTTTTTTTAGGGTTACATTTTACAAAAGTAGTAATACTGCCTAATAAGAGTTCTGAAGTTATAACATGGCACTTTGATATTTAGACGTAAATTGTAATTTTCATTTTTTTTTTCCTGCTTTATCTCCCCAAATCCCATCCGGTACATACTTGTATATCTTAGCTGCAGGTCCTTCTAGTTGTGGCATGTGGGACGCCACCTCAATGTGGCCTGACTAGCCGTGCCATGTCCGCGCCTAGGATTCAAACTGGTGAAACCCTGGGTCGCTGCAACGGAGCGTGCCAACTTAACTGTGGCCGGCCCCTGTAATTTTCATTTTAAAGTTTAATTGTGGAATTTGAGTGGGATAAAGTTTTTCTTGAATGCCTAGTTTGAAGAGATTATTTTTACATCAAATTAAGAACTTCCAAGTGGATTTAAATTTATCTTGCTTTTAAAGAAGTTTTATTTGAAATTTTCTAGTAAGTCTTTTCTGTTGACACACACTTTGATTTTTTAAAAAGTATTTCAAGTTTTAAATATGTCACCTACCTCTCTGACCTCAAAAAGATATGGTTTCTTTGCCAGTAGATATGTAAGGTGTAAATATATGAACTTGGCTATTTTTAAAAGTTGAGGTATAAATACAATGTGAATGCATGTTGTGAGAACACAAGGAAGGGACTATTGTAAGAGAATATGTATAAGCAGTAGAGAGGAAGAGGTCTCCTGGGCTAGGTTGGAGACTTAGGAAGTGTTGGAGATTTTGTTTTTATCCAAGAAGTTTTATAGTAGAGCAGGGAAGCCAGCTGCACATGGTAGACTGTGAAGAGGTAGGGTAAGATGTGCTTTAGATCAGTGGTTCTCAACCAGTAGTGATTTTGCCCCCGAGGGGGACATTTGGTAATGTCTAGAGACGTTTTTGGTTGTCACACTGTTGCAGGGCTCGGGGCGGGGGGGGGGGGGGGGGGGGGGGGGGGGGG